>NC_052148.1:12752067-12991299 GCF_902713615.1 Scyliorhinus canicula | reverse complement strand
AATTCCACGATGTCCCAGTGACAGTGAAGGAACGGCGACACATTTCCAATTCGGGATAGTGAGTGACATGGAGGGTAACCTCCAGGTGGAGGGGTTCCCAGGTATCTGCTGCTCTTGACCTTCCAGATGGTAGTGGCTGTAGGTTTGGAAGGTGCTGCCTAAGGAACCTTGGTGAGTTACTGCAGTGCATCTTGTAGATGGTACACACGGCTGCCACTGTTCATTGGTGGTGGAGGGTTTGAATGTTTGTGGAAAAGGGGAGTAATCAAGCGGGCTGCTTTGACCTGGATGGCGTTGAGCTTATTGAGTGTCATTTGCCAGCACCCGACCCATCCAGCAGAGGGAAGCAGAACGGAGCTACTGATTGGTTGTTCCGGGGAGATTTGCATACGTGTAGTGCGGTCAGCCTAATTTGAAGGTGGTTTGTGAAGGGGCTGTTGTCAAGTGATAATCAGGTGTGTCTCCTCCCCAATATCTCAGTATGATTGGTCAGGTGTGTCTCCTCCCCAATAACTGAGTATGATTGGTCAGGTGTGTCTGTTCCTCAATAGCTCAGCATGATTGGTCAGGTGTGTCTGTTCCCCAATAGCTCATTATGATTGGTCAGGTGTGTCTGTTCCCCAATAGCTCAGAATGATTGGTCAGGTGTGCTGTTCCCCAATAGCTCAGAATGATTGGTCAGGTGTGTCTGTTCCCCAATAGCTCAGTATGATTGGTCAGGTGTGTCTGTTACCCAATAGCTCAGTATGATTGGTCAGGTGTGTCTGTTACCCAATAGCTCAGAATGATTGGTCAGGTGTGTCTGTTCCCCAATAGCTGAGTATGATTGGTCAGGTGTGTCTGTTCCCCAATAGCTGAGTATGATTGGTCAGGTGTGTCTGTTACCCAATAACTCAGTATGATTGGCCAGGTGTGTCTCCTACCCAATAGCTCAGTATGATTAGTCAGGTGTGTCTGTTCCCCAATAGCTCAGTATGATTGGTCAGGTGTGTCTGTTCCCCAATAGCTCATTATGATTGGCCAGGTGTGTCTGTTCCCCAATAGCTCAGTATGATTGGTCTCGTGTGTCTGTTCCCCAATAGCTCAGTATGATTGGTCAGGTGTGTCTGTTCCCCAATAGCTGAGTATGATTGGTCAGGTGTGTCTGTTCCCCAATAGCTCAGTATGATTGGTCAGGTGTGTCTGTTCCCCAATAGCTGAGTATGATTGGTCAGGTGTGCCTGTTACTCAATAGCTCAGTATGATTGGTCAGGTGTGTCTGTTCCCCAATAGCTCAGTATGATTGGTCAGGTGTGTGTCCTCCCCAATAGCTCAGTATGATTGGTCAGGTGCGTGTCCTCCCCAATAGCTCAGTATGATTGGTCAGGTGTGTCTGTTACCCAATAACTCAGTATGATTGGTCAGGTGTGTCTGTTCCCCAATAGCTCAGAATGATTGGTCAGGTGTGTCTGTTCCCCAATAGCTCAGTATGATTGGTCAGGTGTGTCTGTTACCCAATAGCTCAGAATGATTGGTCAGGTGTGTCTGTTCCCCAATAGCTGAGTATGATTGGTCAGGTGTGTCTGTTCCCCAATAGCTGAGTATGATTGGTCAGGTGTGTCTGTTACCCAATAACTCAGTATGATTGGCCAGGTGTGTCTCCTACCCAATAGCTCAGTATGATTAGTCAGGTGTGTCTGTTCCCCAATAGCTCAGTATGATTGGTCAGGTGTGCCTGTTCCCCAATAGCTCATTATGATTGGCCAGTTGTGTCTGTTCCCCAATAGCTCAGTATGATTGGTCTCGTGTGTCTGTTCCCCAATAGCTCAGTATGATTGGTCAGGTGTGTCTGTTCCCCAATAGCTGAGTATGATTGGTCAGGAGTGTCTGTTCCCCAATAGCTCAGTATGATTGGTCAGGTGTGTCTGTTCCCCAATAGCTGAGTATGATTGGTCAGGTGTGCCTGTTACTCAATAGCTCAGTATGATTGGTCAGGTGTGTCTGTTCCCCAATTGCTCAGTATGATTGGTCAGGTGCGTGTCCTCCCCAATAGCTCAGTATGATTGGTCAGGTGGGTCTGTTACCCAATAACTCAGTATGATTGGTCAGGTGTGTCTGTTCCCCAATAGCTCAGTATGATTGGTCAGGTGTGTCTGTTCCCCAATAACTCAGTATGATTGGTCAGGTGTTTCTGTTACCCAATAGCTCAGTATGATTGGCCATGTGTGTCTGTTCCCCAATAGCTCAGTATGATTGGTCAGGTGTATCTGTTCCCCAATAGCTCATTATGATTGGCCAGGTGTGTCTGTTCCCCAATAGCTCAGTATGATTGGTCTCGTGTGTCTGTTCCCCAATAGCTCAGTATGATTGGTCAGGTGCGTGTCCTCCCCAATAGCTCAGTATGATTGGTCAGGTGCGTGTCCTCCCCAATAGCTCAGTATGATTGGTCAGGTGTGTCTGTTCCCCAATTGCTCAGTATGATTGGTCAGGTGTGTCTTTTCCCCAATAGCTCAGTATGATTGGTCAGGTGCGTCTGTTCCCCAATAGCTCATTATGATTGGTCAGGTGTGCCTGTTCCCCAATAGCTCAGTATGATTGGTCTGGTGTGTCTGTTCCCCAATAGCTCAGTATGATTGGTCAGATGTGTCTTTTCCCCAATAGCTCAGTATGATTGGTCAGGTGTGTCTGTTCCCCAATAGCTCAGTATGATTGGTCAGGTGTGTCTGTTCCCCAATAGCTCAGTATGATTGGTCAGGTGTGTCTTTTCCCCAATAGCTCAGTATGATTGGTCAGGTGTGTCTGTTCCCCAATAGCTCATTATGATTGGTCAGGTGTGCCTGTTCCCCAGTAGCTCAGTATGATTGGTTAGGTGTGTGTGCTCCCCAATAGCTCAGTATGATTGGTCAGGTGTGTCTGTTCCCCAATAGCTCAGTATGATTGGTCAGGTGTGTCTCCTTCCCAATACCTCAGTATGATTGGTCAGGTGTGTCTGTTCCCCAATAGCTCAGTATGATTGGTCAGGTGTGTGTGCTCCCCAATAGCTCAGTATGATTGGTCAGGTGTGTCTCCTCCCCAATAGCACAGTATGATTGGTCAGGTGTGTGTGCTCCCCAATAGCTCAGTATGATTGGTCAGGTGTGTCTCCTACGCAATTGCTCAGTATGATTGGTCAGGTGTATCTGTTCCTCAATAGCTCAGTCTGATTGGTCAGATGTCTCTGTTCCCCAATAGCTCAATATGATTTGTCAGGTGTGTGTGCTCCCCAATAGCTCAGTATGATTGGTCAGGTGTGTCTGTTCCTCAATAGCTCAGTGTGATTTGTCAGGTGTGCCTGTTCGCCAATAGCTCAGTATGATTGGTCAGGTGTGTCTGTTCCCCAATAGCTCAGTATGATTGGTCAGGTGTGTCTGTTCCCCAATAGCTCAGTATGATTGGTCAGGTGTGTCTCCTCCCCAATAGCTCAGTATGATTGGTCAGGTGTGTCTGTTACCCAATTGCTCAGTATGATTGGTCAGGTGTGTCTGTTCCCCAATAACTCAGTATGATTGGTCAGGTGTTTCTGTTACCCAATAGCTCAGTATGATTGGCCATGTGTGTCTGTTCCCCAATAGCTCAGTATGATTGGTCAGGTGTATCTGTTCCCCAATAGCTCATTATGATTGGCCAGGTGTGTCTGTTCCCCAATAGCTCAGTATGATTGGTCTCGTGTGTCTGTTCCCCAATAGCTCAGTATGATTGGTCAGGTGCGTGTCCTCCCCAATAGCTCAGTATGATTGGTCAGGTGCGTGTCCTCCCCAATAGCTCAGTATGATTGGTCAGGTGTGTCTGTTCCCCAATTGCTCAGTATGATTGGTCAGGTGTGTCTTTTCCCCAATAGCTCAGTATGATTGGTCAGGTGCGTCTGTTCCCCAATAGCTCATTATGATTGGTCAGGTGTGCCTGTTCCCCAATAGCTCAGTATGATTGGTCTGGTGTGTCTGTTCCCCAATAGCTCAGTATGATTGGTCAGATGTGTCTTTTCCCCAATAGCTCAGTATGATTGGTCAGGTGTGTCTGTTCCCCAATAGCTCAGTATGATTGGTCAGGTGTGTCTGTTCCCCAATAGCTCAGTATGATTGGTCAGGTGTGTCTTTTCCCCAATAGCTCAGTATGATTGGTCAGGTGTGTCTGTTCCCCAATAGCTCATTATGATTGGTCAGGTGTGCCTGTTCCCCAGTAGCTCAGTATGATTGGTTAGGTGTGTGTGCTCCCCAATAGCTCAGTATGATTGGTCAGGTGTGTCTGTTCCCCAATAGCTCAGTATGATTGGTCAGGTGTGTCTCCTTCCCAATACCTCAGTATGATTGGTCAGGTGTGTCTGTTCCCCAATAGCTCAGTATGATTGGTCAGGTGTGTGTGCTCCCCAATAGCTCAGTATGATTGGTCAGGTGTGTCTCCTCCCCAATAGCACAGTATGATTGGTCAGGTGTGTGTGCTCCCCAATAGCTCAGTATGATTGGTCAGGTGTGTCTCCTACGCAATTGCTCAGTATGACTGGTCAGGTGTATCTGTTCCTCAATAGCTCAGTATGATTTGTCAGGTGTGTGTGCTCCCCAATAGCTCAGTATGATTGGTCAGGTGTGTCTGTTCCTCAATAGCTCAGTGTGATTTGTCAGGTGTGCCTGTTCGCCAATAGCTCAGTATGATTGGTCAGGTGTGTCTGTTCCCCAATAGCTCAGTATGATTGGTCAGGTCTGTCTGTTCCCCAATAGCTCAGTATGATTGGTCAGGTGTGTCTCCTCCCCAATAGCTCAGTATGATTGGTCAGGTGTGTCTGTTACCCAATTGCTCAGTATGATTGGTCAGGTGTGCGTGCTCCCCAATAGCTCAATATGATTGGTCAGGTGTGCCTGTTCCCCAATAGCTCAGTATGATTGGTCTGGTGTGTCTGTTCCCCAATAGCTCAGTATGATTGGTCAGATGTGTCTTTTCCCCAATAGCTCAGTATGATTGGTCAGGTGTGTCTGTTCCCCAATAGCTCAGTATGATTGGTCAGGTGTGTCTTTTCCCCTATAGCTCAGTATGATTGGTCAGGTGTGTCTGTTCCCCAATAGCTCATTATGATTGGTCAGGTGTGCCTGTTCCCCAGTAGCTCAGTATGATTGGTCAGGTGTGTCTGTTTCCCAATAGCTCAGTATGATTGGTCAGGTGTGTCTGTTCCCCAATAGCTCAGTATGATTGGTCAGGTGTGTCTGTTCCCCAATAGCTCAGTATGATTGGTTAGGTGTGTGTGCTCCCCAACAGCTCAGTATGATTGGTCAGGTGTGTCTGTTCCCCAATAGCTCAGTATGATTGGTCAGGTGTGTCTCCTTCCCAATACCTCAGTATGATTGGTCAGGTGTGTCTGTTCCCCAATAGCTCAGTATGATTGGTCAGGTGTGTCTCCTACCCAATAGCTCAGTATGATTGGTCAGGTGTGTGTGCTCCCCAATAGCTCAGTATGATTGGTCAGGTGTGTCTCCTACGCAATTGCTCAGTATGATTGGTCAGGTGTATCTGTTCCTCAATAGCTCAGTCTGATTGGTCAGATGTCTCTGTTCCCCAATAGCTCAATATGATTTGTCAGGTGTGTGTGCTCCCCAATAGCTCAGTATGATTGGTCAGGTGTGTCTGTTCCCCAGGTGCTCAGTATGATTTGTCAGGTGTGTCTGTTCCCCAATAGCTCAGTATGATTGGTCAGGTGTGTCTGTTCCCCAATAGCTCAGTGTGATTTGTCAGGTGTGCCTGTTCGCCAATAGCTCAGTATGATTGGTCAGGTGTGTCTCCTACCCAATAGCTCAGTATGATTGGTCAGGTGTGTCTCCTACCCAATAGCTCAATATGATTGGTCAGGTGTGCGTGCTCCCCAATAGCTCAATATGATTGGTCAGGTGTGTCTGTTTCCCAATAGCTCAGTATGATTGGTCAGGTGTGTCTGTTCCCCAATAGCTCAGTATGATTGGTCAGGTGTGTCTTTTCCCCAATAGCTCAGTATGATTGGTCAGGTGTGTCTGTTCCCCAATAGCTCATTATGATTGGTCAGGTGTGCCTGTTCCCCAGTAGCTCAGTATGATTGGTCAGGTGTGTCTGTTTCCCAATAGCTCAGTATGATTGGTCAGGTGTGTCTGTTCCCCAATAGCTCAGTATGATTGGTCAGGTGTGTCTGTTCCCCAATAGCTCAGTATGATTGGTTAGGTGTGTGTGCTCCCCAACAGCTCAGTATGATTGGTCAGGTGTGTCTGTTCCCCAATAGCTCAGTATGATTGGTCAGGTGTGTCTCCTTCCCAATACCTCAGTATGATTGGTCAGGTGTGTCTGTTCCCCAATAGCTCAGTATGATTGGTCAGGTGTGTCTCCTACCCAATAGCTCAGTATGATTGGTCAGGTGTGTGTGCTCCCCAATACCTCAGTATGATTGGTCAGGTGTGTCTGTTCCCCAATAGCTCAGTATGATTGGTCAGGTGTGTCTCCTACCCAATAGCTCAGTATGATTGGTCAGGTGTGTGTGCTCCCCAATAGCTCAGTATGATTGGTCAGGTGTGTCTCCTCCCCAATAGCACAGTATGATTGGTCAGGTGTGTGTGCTCCCCAATAGCTCAGTATGATTGGCCAGGTGTGTCTCCTACGCAATTGCTCAGTATGATTGGTCAGGTGTATCTGTTCCTCAATAGCTCAGTCTGATTGGTCAGATGTCTCTGTTCCCCAATAGCTCAATATGATTTGTCAGGTGTGTGTGCTCCCCAATAGCTCAGTATGATTGGTCAGGTGTGTCTGTTCCTCAATAGCTCAGTGTGATTTGTCAGGTGTGTCTGTTCCCCAATAGCTCAGTATGATTGGTCAGGTGTGTCTGTTCCCCAATAGCTCAGTATGATTGGTCAGGTGTGTCTGTTCCCCAATAGCTCAGTATGATTGGTCAGGTGTGTCTCCTACCCAATAGCTCAGTATGATTGGTCAGGTGTGTCTCCTACCCAATAGCTCAATATGATTGGTCAGGTGTGCGTGCTCCCCAATAGCTCAATATGATTGGTCAGGTGTGTCTGTTTCCCAATAGCTCAGTATGATTGGTCAGGTGTGTCTGTTCCCCAATAGCTCAGTATGATTGGTCAGGTGTGTCTGTTCCCCAATAGCTCAGTATGATTGGTCAGGTGTGTCTGTTCCCCAATAGCTCAGTATGATTGGTCAGGTGTGTCTGTTCCCCAATAGCTCAGTATGATTGGTCAGGTGTGTCTGTTCCCCAATAGCTCAGTATGATTGGTCAGGTGTGTCTGTTCGCCAATAGCTCAGTATGATTGGTTAGGTGTGCCTGTTCCCGTGCTCAGTATGATTGTTCAGTTGTGTGTGCTCCCCAATAGCTCAGTTTGATTGGTCAGGTGTGCCTGTTTCCGTGCTCAGTATGATTGTTCAGTTGTGCCTGTTCCCCAATAGCTCTGATGTGGAGATGCCTGCGTTGGACTGGGGTGACTACCGTTGGAAGTCTTACAACTCCAGGTTAAAGTGCAACAGGCTTGTTTTGAATCATTAATGATCGGAGCACTGCTCCTTCCTCGAGTGAATGAAGAGGTATGTTCCAGAAACATATATATAGACAAAGTCAAAGATGCAAGACGATTCTTTGAATTTTGTTTTTTTTAATAATTTTTATTGAAATGTTTTTACAAAATATGTAACAACAAACAGTAACAAGCAACAATAAAACAACATAATAAGCATACCACCCCCAAGACCGTAGCAACGCATATATCGAACCCCCCCAACCCCCCAAACCCAGTAAACAACAAGAGAACTTGAAAATACATTTCCCCCCCCCCCTCCCCCCCGGGTTGCTGCTGCTGCTGCTGACCCAGTTCCCTCTCGCTGAGCCAGAAAGTCGAGGAAAGGCTGCATTGCAGATAATTAAGTCTTTACAAATCCAGAGAGGGGGTAATTAAAGGTTAAAGAGGTGTGAATTGTCTCACGCCAGGGCAGTTGGTCGGATTTCGCAAACCCAGGCCAGACAGTGAGTGGGGGATGAATGTAATGCGACATGAATCCCAGGTCCCGGTTGAGGCCGCACTCATGTGTTCGGAACTTGGCTGTAAGTTTCTGTTCGGTGATTCCTTTGGTAGTCAACATTAACTGTATTAGATGTATTACGGTAAGTCTCATATACTAGAGGTACATGGTTAAATCCCTGCCTGCTGGCTCCGCCCAGGAGACGGCATATAACTGTGTGTGCTCCCATTCTGGTAGCAGCTACAGGAGGTAACTAATCTTTGCTCAATAAAGCCTCGATTATTCACTACTCTCTTGTTTGTAGTAAATGTTAGTGCATCAATTCTACGTTGTTGTGCGTCCAGAAGGCCACCTTGGAGAACTCTTACCCGGAGAATTGAGGCTGAATGCCCTTGACTGCTGAAGTGTTCCCCGACTGGAAGGGAACATTCCTGCCTGGCGATAGTCACGCAATGTCCGTTCATCCGTTGTGGCAGCATCTGCATGATCTCGCCAATGTACCACGCTTCGGGACATCCTTTCCTGAAGTGTATGAAGTACGTGCAACCTGAAACAAACCATTGTTTGCAGCAAACTACCCAGCCTTCAGAACAGCGACCCCGACACCACACAACCCTGTCATGGCAATCTCTGCAAGACATGCCAGATCATCGACATGGATACCACCATTACACATGAGAACACCACCCACCAGGTACGCGGTACATACTTGTGCGACTCGGCCAACATGGTCTACCTCATATGCTGCAGGAAAGGATGTCACGAAGCGTGGTACATTGGCGAGACCAGGCAGACGCTGCGACAATGGATGAACGGACATCGCGCGACAATCGCTAGGCAGGAATGTTCCCTTCCAGCCAGGGAACACTTCAAGAGTCAAGGGCATTCAACCTCGGATCTCCGGGTAAGCATTCTCCAAGGCGGCCTTCAGGACGCGCGACAACGTACAATTGCCAAACAGAAACTTATAGCCAAGTTCCACACATATGAGTACGGCCTCAACCGGGACCTTGGATTCCTGTCGCATTACATTCACCCCCCACCATCTGGCTGGGCTTGCAAAATCCTACCAACTGTCCTGACAATTCACACTCTTTAACCTGGGATTACCCCTCTCTCTGGATCTGTAAAGACTTAATTAACTGCAAATGCTCGCATTCTAAGCATCGTCTTGCATCTTTGACTTTGTCTATATATTTGTTTCTGGAACCTACCTCTTCATTCACCTGAGGAAGGAGCAGTGCTCCGAAACCTAGTGATTGGAAACAAATCTGTGTCGACCTGGAGCAGCAAGAGGTGTACTAACGATATTCACCAAGGGGAGAGAGGCCTGCTCAGTGAGTCACAACATTTTCCTTGTTTAGCACTGAGCTGGGTGAATGTGACAGTCCCAATGTTCACCATGCTTTCTACTGGCAATTCCCCTCAATACAGCACCAAGAGTTATATTTACAGAATGATAGAATTGTTATGGTGCAACAGGAGGCCATTCGGCCCATCGTGTCCGCAGCATTTCTCCGAACAAGACTTTGTGCTATCCCCTGCTTTTCCCCCGTACCCCTGGGCATTGTTTCTATTTGAATAATCATCCAATGACCTCTTGAGTTGCGATTCAAATAATCATCTAATGGCCTCTGGAATGCCTCGATTGAACCTGCCTCCACCACACTTCCAGGCAGTGCATTCCAGACCCTAATCACTCGCTGTGTGTGAATCACTTTAAATCTCTACCCTCTCCTTGATCCTTTTACATGGAGGGACAGTTTCTCCCGATCTACTCTGTCCAGTCTCCTCATGATTTTGAACACCTTTATCAAATCTCTTCTCAGCCTCCTTCTCTCCAAGGAGAACAGTCCCAACTTCTCCAATCTATCCTCACAGCTGAAGTTTTGCATTCCAGGAACTATTCGTGTCACCCTCTCCTGCGCTCTCAACAATGTGTTCACATTCTTCCTATAGCATGGTGCCCAGAACTGTCAGCAATATTCCAGCGGAGGTCTAACTGGCGTCTTGTCTGAGGCCAAGGTATTACACCCTTTATTAACTCTCACTCCACCCGTCCTGCCATGTTCAATGATTTATCCAAATCTACACCCTGCTCCTCCACCTCCTTTTGAATTTTACCCCTTATTTTATATTGTCTCCCGTGTTCTTCCCACCAAAATACTTCACCTCACACTTCTCCGCATTGAACTTCATCTGCCGCCAATCGGAAATTGGATAAATACTTGATAAGGAAGCATTTGAAGGACTGTAGGGGAAGGGCTGGGGGAATGGGACTAATCCTGGCCTAGCCAGTAACACCCGCATCCCGTAAATGAATAAAATTAAATTGGAGAGGTCAGGTGTGTTGGGCTGAATGGCCTCCCCTAGTCTATGATGCTCTAATGATTCGAGGAGGCAGAAGGGAAGAGAGTGAGTGCAGTAAATGGAACGACAAAAGGCAAGGTGGCTGCCTCCTTTGACATTGTCTGTTCTCTTGCTGGCTCTTGGCCAGAAAAGAACACAGGAAATAATCTCCCGTCACATCTGTGGAAGGTATTAAGAGTTCCAGAGGTTCGGCGTTGTGGGGATTTTCCTGCTACCTCCTGTCTGATTTGAGTGATCGATGAGGACTTGTGCCTCAGGTTGCATGTATTGAAAGACAGGCAAGGGAAAACTAGCCCTTGCTTGTATCAATGTTTCAGATGCTCCCAGTAATAGGATTAACAACTCACTGATGTGCTTCATGCTAACTGAACCACTGGGAAAAGCATAATGATCAGGTCTGGGGAGCAAAGCCTTAAGGCAAGAGAACGAATTTTTACATATATGCAGATATGTATGGAGGTTTATACGCTATTCTCTCAAGGCGAACTGCGGAACATTCCAAGGAGCTGTTGATTACAACTGGAGATTAATCTGTGGACCTCAGGGACGTTGCATAAGATTATAAGAAATAGGAGCATGATTAGACTCTTTGGCTGCTCCAGCTTGCCCGGCTATTCAATATGATCACGGATAATCAGATTGTGACCTGAACTCCATTTCCCTGTCTGCCCCCATAACCCCTTGACAACCTTGTCAATCACAAATTTAACTAACTCCGCTTTGAATATGTTTAATGACCCAGCCTTCACCACTGTCTGGGGAAGCGAGTTCCAAACATTAATGGCCCTCTGAGAGAACACATTTCTTATCTGGGAGATCCCTTATATTTAAACTGTTGTTCCGAGTTCTAGGTTCCCCCATGAGGGTGAACAGCCTTTCAACAGCCTTGTCTTTGGGAGGAAACCCCTTCATCACAGAAATCAGCCCAGTCAACCTTCTCTGAACGGCTTCCGATGCAAGTATATCCTTCCTAAAGTAATTAAGGTACCTAACCCTTATTGTAACTCATTGTGACTTTCACTGACTCAACGTTCAAAGAGAAAGACTAGTATGGATACAGAACCTATCACAATGCCCCTTAGTACAAAGTACAAATAAGTAAAGTCCCCTTTGATAGTGGGAGCCGACTGCTGGTGATTTAACCTGAGGATCACCACACCTCATAATAATCATTATTGTCACAAGTAGGCTTATATTAACACTGCAATGAAGTCACTGTGAAAATCCCCTAGTCGCCACATTCCGGCTCCTGTTCGGGTCACAGAGGGAGAATTCAGAATGTCCAAATTACCAAACAGCACATTTTTCGGGACTTGTGACAGGAACCCGGAGCACCCGGAGGAAACCCACCCAGACACGGGGAGAACATGCAGACTCCGCACAGACAGTGACCCAAGCCGGGAATCGAACCCGGGACCCTGGGGACTGTGAAGCCACAGTGATAGCCACTGTGCTACCATGCTGTCCCTCAGGCAAGGGGCGAGGTTGAGAAGGCGGGGCCTTCACGAATAACCTCAGCCGGTACGGGAATTGAACCCACGCTGTTGGCCTCGCTCTGCATCCTGAACCAGGTGTTCAGCCCAATGAGCTAAACCGGTCTCCATTTGAAGCACAGTGGTTCAGTGTCGGCAGTTAAGAAGGCAAATGCAATGTTAGCAATCATGTCAAGAGGGCTAGAATACAGACCAGGGCTTCTGAGGCTCTGGTCAGACCCCATTTGGAGCATTGTGAGCAGTTTTGGGCCCCGTATCTAAGGAAGGATGTGCTGGCCTTGGAAAGGGTCTAGAGGAGATTCACAAGAATGATCCCTAGAATGAAGAGCTTGTCGTATGAGGAATGGTTGAGGACTATGGGTCTGTACTCGTTGGAGTTTAGAAGGATGAGGGGGGATCTTATTGAAACTTACAGGATACTGCGAGGCCTGGATAGATGGACGTGGAAAGGATGTTTCCACTTGTAGGAATGGGGATGAGAAAATATAGCCATGATTGAATGGCGGAGCAGACTCGATGGGCCGAGTGGCCTAATTCTGCTCCTATGTCTTGTGGTCTTATGGTTGTTCTAGTGTGTGGAACACAGGAGCCAATTTGTACACAACAAACACCCACAAGCAGCATGATCAGCTGATCTGCTTATTTATTGGTTTTGGTGGAAGGATAAGTATTGGCCTTGACTCCAGCAGATTCCCCTGCTATTCTTTTCAGCAGTTACCATGGGTTCTTGGTGTCCACCTGAAATGGCAGCCTGGGTCTGACCCCAGAGAGGCGACATCAGCGACAGCGCAGCCCTGCCTCACTGTTTGATCTGAAGTGCCAGCCTGGATTTTGTACTCGAGTGTCTGGAGTAGATATTCACGTCCACAGCCTCGGAGGTGAGAGTGCTACCCACTGGGCCATGACTAACACTGCTTTGCAACTCTGAGGGGAGTTGTCACATTGCGCATCCATGTGACTGCCAATGTTTTTAAAACGGCAGTGACAATTTCCTGCACCTGCATCATCAGGCGACAGGCAAGCTGGCATGATATTTTAATATTCATTGATGGGATTCTGGCCTATTGCATTCACTGATTGCCCTCGAGAAGGCTGGTGGGGCGACTGGGGCTGGTTTAGCACTGGGCTAAATCGCTGGCTTTTAAAGCAGGCCAAGGCAGGCCAGCAGCACGGTTCGATTCCCGTACCAGCCTCCCCGGACAGGCGCCGGAATGTGGCGACTGGGGGCTTTTCACAGTAACTTCATTGAAGCCTACTCGTGACAATAAGCGATGAATCATATTCATTTCATTTCAGAAGGTGGTGGTGAGCTGCCTTCTTGAGCCGCTGCAGTCAATAGTAGGTACACCCACAGTGCTGTTAGTGAGGGAGTTCCAGTATTTTGACCCAGCCACAGGGCAGGAACGGCGATACATTTCCAAGCCAGGATGGTGTATATTATAGATTCATTGCTTTTTAACAACGCTAATTATCCACAAGCCTGGGCTAATAATCTGTTATTTGAACATAGTTTGGAATACGATGGCAGATTGAGAATTCGAAATTTGTTTTAAAATGAATCTGAAAACCTGGCCCACATAGAAGTGACCATGAAGGTGACGGAACATCGTCGAAACCCGGACTGGTTAAGAACCGTCCATTTTGGAGGTGTTGATAAGTGACTCCAGCCCCAAGCCAATGCGGTTGACTCAACTGCCCTCTGGAGTGACCCAGTGAGATAACCAGTGGCACAAGAAGTCTGCTTTTCACCAGCTCAGGGATGGGTAACCTAGCTGGGTTCACTCCCAACCGAGGAATGATTAAAAAAAGCAATATTTATATTTCGCATTTGGCTGAATATGACGAGGTGCTTTACACTGGGCTGGAAGTTTATCAAAGCCACATTTAGTGGTTTTTTTCTCTAAGGTTTGAGAGGCAGAGAGGTGTCATTACTGAAGGAGCCGTTGCTAAATTTGCTGACAACACAGAGATGGGTAGGAAAGTAAATAATGAAGAGGATGTGCGGAGGCTACAAAGTCTGCACATCCTCCCCGTGTGTGCGTGGGTTTCCTCCGGGTGCTCCGGTTTCCTCCCACAGTCCAAAGATGTGCGGGTTAGGTGGATTGGCCATGCTAAATTGCCCGTAGTGTCCTAAAAAGTAAGGTTAGGGGGGGGTGGGGAGTGGGGTTGTTGGGTTACGGGTATAGGGTGGATACGTGGGTTTGAGTAGGGTGATCATTGCTCGGCACAACATCGAGGGCCGAAGGGACTGTTCTGTGCTGTACTGTTCTATGTTCTATGTTCTATGGATCGCGCAAAAAATCTGGCAAATGGAGTACATTGTGGGCAAATGTGAAATTCTCCATTTTGCCAGGAAGAATAAAAAATAAACTTATTAATTAGCTGGTGAGAGATTGCAGAGCTCTGGGATGCAGAGGGATCTGGGTGTCCTGGTCGATGAATCACGAAAGGTTAGTGTACGGGTACAGCAAGTCATCAGGAGAATGAGTAGAAGGTTATTGTATATCACAAGGGGAATTGAATACAAAATAGGGAGGTTATGCTACAGCTGCATGGGGTGTTGGTGAGACCACCTCTGGAATACTGTGCACTGGATGGGTCTCCTTATTTGAGGAAGGATGTAAATGCATTGGAAGCAGGTCAGAGGCTTGCTGGGCTAATACCAGGAATGGACAGGTTGTCTTGTTGAGAAAAGCTGGACAGGTTGGAGCTGAATCTAGAAGAGTAATAGATCCTGAGAGGTCTTGACAGGTTGGAAGTTTCTGAAATAAGGGGCGGGATTGTCCGACCCCCCCGCCGGGTCGGAGAACCGGCGAGGGGTGGTGTGAATCCCGCCCCCGCCAGCTGCCGAATTCTCCGGCGCCGGGGTTCTGGCAGGGGTGGGAATCACATTGCGCCAGTCGGCGGCCGCTGGCAGCGCCCCCCCACCCCCAGCAATTCTCCGGCTTGCGATGGGCCGAGTGGCCGCCCGTTTTCGGCGAGTCCCGCAGCGTAAATCACAACAGGTCCTTACCGGCGGGACCTGGCGGCACGGGCGGCCTGCAGAGTCCTCGGGGGAAGGTGGGGGGGGGGTGCGCAGGGGGATTCTGGCCCTGGGGGATGCCCCCACGCTGGCCTGGCCTGTGATCCAAGCCCACCGATCCGAGGGCGGGCCTGTGCCTTGGGGGTACTCTTTCCCTCCGCACCGGTAACTGTCAACCTCCGCCATGGCCGGGGCGGAGAGGAACCCCCTCTGCGTATGCGCTGGGGTGACGCCAGCACACACTGGCGCTCCCATACATGCGGCAACCCGCGGCATCCGGCGGAGGCCCTTCCCCGCCGACTGGCACAGCGCCATCCCAGCTGCCGCCGGCATAGCCCCTGAAGGTGCGGACGATTCCGCCCCTTTGGGGCGGCCCGACGGCAGAGTGGCTGACGCCACTCCTCGGCGCCGGAGTGGCCCGCCCCGCCGGTTCCCGGTGAATCCCGCCCAGGGAGCTGCTCATTTAAAACAGAGATGAGGAGGAACATTTCTCTGAGAGGGTGTGAGTCTCTGGAACTCTTCATAAGATATGGCAGCAGGACTGGGCCACTCAGCCCATCGAGTCTGCTCCGCAATTCTATCAGGGCTCTCTTCCTCAAAAGGCGGTGGAAGCAGAATCTTCAAATATTTTTAAAGCAAAAATATTTTGCACGAGGTGGGTGAAAGGTTATTGGGGGGTCGGCAGGAATGTGGAGTTGAGGTTACAACCAGTTCAGCCAGGATCTTGTTGAATGGCGGAGCAGGTTCAAGAGGCCAAGGGGGAGAACATGCCGACTCCACACAGACAGTCACCTGAGGTTGGAATCGAACCTATGTCCTTGATGCTGTCAGGCAGCAGGGCTAACCACTGTGCCACCGTGCCACCATCTGAAAGGTATGGTAGGGGGAAGATTGATGGCGGGAATATTTTTGGTGGGTGGTGGCGATCGGAAGCTCTGCATCAATGGGTAATCTGACTCCCACCAATCTGACTCCACCAATGAGAAATGAGATTAAAGCTCTCAACCAATAATGAGATACCTGATAGTTTTCCACCAATGGGGAACAGGCTGACTGCTCTCTACCAATGGGAAACAGGCTGACTGCTCTCTACCAATGGGAAACAAGCTGACAGCCCTCCACCAATGGGGAACAGGCTGACTGCTCTCTACCAATGCGAAACAAGCTGACAGCCCTCCACCAATGGGGAACAGGCTGACTGCTCTCTACCAATGGGAAACAAGCTGACAGCCCTCCACCAATAGGGAACAGGCTGACTGCTCTCTACCAATGGGAAACAAGCTGACAGACCTCCACCAATGGGGAACAGGCTGATAGCTCTCCACCAATGGGGAACAGGCTGATAGCTCTCCACCAATGGGGAACAGGCTGATAGCTCTCCACCAATGGGGAACAGGCTTATAGCTCTCCACCAATGGGGAACAAGCAGACCCACCAAGCGACGCAGGAACTGCAAGCAAGGCAACAAATCCCCCATCCACACACCGACCAGAGTGAATAACCTCATTGGACACAACTATACCATTAACACTGCATATTCTCACCATCTCCCAGGCTCAAAAAGAAGCAGTCACTCCAGGAAGCGTGGAAAACGTGCAGGCCTGCAGGTGAGAGTGAAACAAAGCGGCCCCAAAGCCTCTCTGTCTAGCTTACTCCTAGCTAATATCCAATCTCTAGAAAACAAGCCAGATGAACTTAAAGCCAGACTCACTTTTCAAAGAGAACTGAGGGACTGCTGTGCGCTCTGTTTCACGGAAACATGGCTCACTCCTGCTTCACCGGACTGTGCCCTACAACCAGAGGGCTTCTCAATCCACCGAATGGACCGTACGGCGGCCTCAGGCAAGGCTAGGGGAGGTGGGGTCTGCCTCCTAATCAACACCTCCTGGTGCCTAGGTGCAGCAACACTGGCGAGTTTCTGCTCCCCGGATCTAGAATACCTGACTACTACCTTCCGCGGGAGTTCAGCTCCGTTATCCTGACGGCTGTTTACATCCCACCCCATGCGAACGTGAAAATCGCACTGGACGAAATATTCACCGCCACAAATAGCCTTGAAACGAAACATCCTGAGGCCTTGGTCATTGTAGCTGGGGACTTCAATCAGGCCAAGCTCAAGGCCGTACTACCAAGTTACCACCAACACGTCACCTGTTCCACCAGAGGCCCAAACATCCTGGACCACTGCTACACAAATATCAAACATGCCTACCGCTCTATCACCCGCACACACTTTGGCAAATCTGACCACAGGGCTGTGCTCCTGCTCCTGGCAAAAACTGAAGCGGGAGAATCCGTCAAAGAAAGTTGTGCATTGTTGGTCTGAGGAATCGGATGATCTCCTACGGGACTGCTTAGAGTCAGTGGACTGGTCAGTATTTAAAAACTCTGCGACCAGCCTGAATGAGTACGCCACTACAGTAACTGACTTCATTAATAAGTGTGTAGAAGACTATGTGCCAAAGAAGCAAATCCACGTGTTTTCCAACCAGAAACCCTGGATGAACAGGGACATCCACTGATTGCTAAAGTCTAGGTCTGAGGCGTTCAAGTCAGGCGACTTTGACCTCTACAAGAAAGCCAGATATGATCGAAAGAAATCCATCAAAGATTTGGCAATCAGTAGCTAGTAGTGTCCCTCAGGGATTAGTGTTGGGCCCACAATTGTTCACAATTTACATAGATGATTTGGAGTTGGGGACCAAGGGCAATGTGTCCAAGTTTGCAGATGACACTAAGATGAGTGGTAAAGCGAAAAGTGCAGAGGATACTGGAAGTCTGCAGAGGGATTTGGATAGGTTAAGTGAATGGGCTAGTGTCTGGCAGGTGGAATGCAATGTTGACAAATGTGAGGTTATCCATTTTTGTAGGAAAACAGACCTGGGTGTGCTAGTGCATGAGTCACAGAAAGTTGGTTTACAGGTGCAACAGGTGATTAAGAAGGCAAATGGAATTTTGTCCTTCATTGCTAGAGGGATGGAGTTTAAGACTAGGGAGGTTATGCTGCAATTGTATAAGGTGTTAGTGAGGCCACACCTGGAGTATTGTGTTCAGTTTTGGTCTCCTTACCTGAGAAAGGACGTACTGGCACTGGAGGGTGTGCAGAGGAGATTCACTAGGTTAATCCCAGAGTTGAAGGGGTTGGATTATGAGGAGAGGTTGAGTAGACTGGGACTGTACTCATTGGAATTTAGAAGGATGAGGGGGGATCTTATAGAAACATTTAAAATTATGAAGGGAATAGATGGGATAGATGCGGGCAGGTTGTTTCCACTGGCGGGTGAAAGCAGATTTAGGGAGCATCGCCTCAAAATAAGGGGAAGTAGATTTAGGACTGAGTTTAGGAGGAACGTCTTCACCCAAAGGGTTGTGAATCTATGGAATTCCTTGCCCAGTGAAGCAGTTGAGGCTCCTTCATTAAATGTTTTTAAGGTAAAGATAGATAGTTTTTTGAAGAATAAAGGGATTAAGGGTTATTGTGTTCGGGCGGGAAAGTGGAGCTGAGTCCACAAAAGATCAGCCATGATCTCATTGAATGGCGGAGCAGGCTCGAGGGGCCAGATGGCCTACTCCTGCTCCTAGTTCTTATGTTCTTATGTTCTTATGCCAAAAGACAGTACCGGACCAAGCTCGAGTCCCAGGCTAGCCACATGGATCCCCGCCGTCTATGGCAAGGTCTGGAAGACATAATGGGCTACAAGATGAAGGCATGTAAAATCGTTGGCTCCAACGCACCCCTCCCTGATGAGCTCAACACATTCTATGCCAACTTTGAGCAAGAGGCCAGCGAGGGCACGCCCTCCACCCTGAAAGCCTCGGATGAACTTGTATCTGAGGTCACCATTGCAGATGTCAGAGCAGCAGCCTTCTCGAAGGTCAACCTGTGGAAAGCCACTGGCCCGGATGGGGTACTCGGACAAGCACTCAGGTCTTGCGCGGATCAGCTAGCCGGTGGGGTGGTGTATTCGCAGACATCTTCAACCTCTCTTTACAACAATCTCTCTATCTGCTTCAAGACAACGACCATCATCTCTGTACCAAAATGAAGCCAAGCAGCGTGCCTTAATGACTATCGTCCAGTGGCTCTGGCATCCATCATTATGAAGTCCTTTGAAAGGTTAGTCATGGCACGAATCAGCTCCAGCCTCCCGGATTGCCTTGTTCCACTAAGTTCTACTACCGCTGCAACAGGTCCACAGCAGACACCATCTCCATGGCCCTGCACTCAACACTGGAACACCTAGATAACAAAGACACCTATGTCAGACTCCTATTTATTGACTACAGCTCAGCCTTCAACACCATCATTCCTACGAAACTCATCTCCAAACTCCATAGCCTCGGCTCCTCCCTCTGCGACTGGATCCTGAACTTCCTAACCCACAGGCCGCAATCAGTAAAGATAGGCAACAACACCTCCTCCACGATCATCCTCAACACCGGTGCCCCACAAGGCTGTGTCCTCAGCCCCCCTACTATACTCCTTATACACCTATGACTGTGTGGCCAAATTCCCCTCTAACTCGATTTTCAAATTTGCTGATGACACCACCGTAGTGGGTTGGATTTCAAACAATGACGAGACAGAATACAGGAATGAGATAGAGAATCTGGTGAACTGGTGCGACGACAACAATCTCTCCCTCAATGTCAACAAAAGAAAGGAGATTGTCATCGACTTCAGGAAGTGTAGTGGAGAACATGCCCCTGTCTACATCAATGGGAACGAAGTAGAAAGGCTCGAGTGCTTCAAGTTTTTAGGTGTACAGATCACCAACAACCTGTCCTGGTCCCCTCATGCCGACACTATAGTTAAGAAAGCCCACCAACAACTCTACTTTCTCAGAAGACTAAGGAAATTTGACATGTCGGATGCGACCCTCACCAACTTCTACAGATGGTCTTTTCTGGTTGTATCACAGCTTGGTATGGATCCTGCTCTGCCGAAGACCGCAGGAAACTACAAAAGGTTGTGAATGTAGCCCAGTCCATCACGCAAACCAGCCTCCCATCCATTGACTCTGTCTATAATTCCCGCTGCCTCAGAAAGGCAGCCAGCATAATTAAGGACCCCACGCACCCCGGACATACTCTCTTCCACTTTCTTCCGTCAGGAAAAAGATGCCAAAGTTTGAGGTCACGTACCAACCGACTCAAGAACAGCTTCTTCCCTACTGCCATCAGACTTTTGAATGGACCACCTTGTATTGACCACCGAGGCGGGGGGGGGCGGGCCCGAGGCGGGGGGGGGCGGGCCCGAGGCGGGGGGGGGCCCGAGGGCGGACGGAGGGGGGGCGGACGGAGGGGGGCGGGGGGGCGGACGGAGGGGGGCGGAGGGGGCCGTCCTGGGGGAGGGCGGGCCCGAGGCGGGGGGGCGGGGCCGAGGGGCGGGGGCTGGGCCGAGGGGGGGGCGGACAGAGGGGGGGGGCGGAGTGGGCCGCCCTGGGGGAGGGCGGCCACCGCGCATGCGCTGGTTGGCACCCACCCAACTGCGCATGCGCGGGACCCGAGTCTCTGGCGCCCCCTAGCACATGGCGCCCCGGGCGACTGCCCGAGTTGCCGGTGCCTTGGGCCGGCCCTGCCTCCCACTGTCCAAAGACGTGCAGGTTAGGTGGATTGGTCACACTAAATTGCTCCATAGTGTCCAGAAGGTAGGTTGGGTTGCTGGGTTACAGGGATATGGGCTTAAGTAGGGAGCTATTTCAGGGGCCAATGTAGGCTTGATGGGCCGAATGGCCTCCTTCTGCACTGTAAATTCTATGAGTAGGAGAATGATCTCCATTAAAAGCACCAGTTGTCCAAGAACCGATGATGCCTGTCATCATTGTAGGGGAAGCATCAGGGTTTCTTTCAGGTTGGATTAACTCCAAAGTGACATAATTGTTGACCAAGTATGTCCTGATATAATATGATATATTCTCATAGAATCATAGAGTTTTACAGCACCAAATGAGGTCCTTCGGCCCATTGTGTCCATGCTGGCCGTCAAGCTGCTACCTCTTCTAATCACATTTCCAAGCACTTGGCCCATAGCCTTGTACGCTACGGTGTTTCAAATGCATTTTGTTTGATAACCATTTCTCTGGAAGTTCCCGGGACCTTTTCCTATGTTAAAAATGTACGATATAAATTCAGATCATTGTTTTTAGACAAGGGCCATTGCAAAATAAGATCCCTGACTGGTTTTGCGTGTAATGGATGAAGGCTGCTTACACGCAGCGACCCAAATAACATGCGTAAAATCGATACCAGCGACTCAGAGCCGTGTCGGATGGAGTTATGATTGACAGGGGATTTACCCAGTTACCTTCATTCTGACTGGGACGTGTGGTGGCAGTACAATTTGAGAGTATTCTGAGCCTATGCTTGTTGTTTTTGCAACATGATAGCTGTCAAACAGCTTTGGTGGGAACGATTCATCAGAGGAAGTACTCCAATATGTCGAAAACCCCTTTTTTCAAACATAGGATGGTTTAGCACAAGGCTAAATCGCTGGCTTTGAAAGCAGACCAAGGCAGGCTGACAGCCTGGGTTCAATTCCCGTACCAGCCTCCCTGAACAGCCACTGGAATGTGGCAACTAGGGGATTTTCACAGTGACTTCATTTGAAGCCTACTTGTAACAATAAGTGATTTTCATCATCGGAATGTCCCGAAAAGTGCCTAACCCCATTCATCAGATGGTGCAAACTATTTCCTAGAAAACACAAGACTTTCTATTTCAGCAGTGTCAACCAAAGTTCAAAGGAATTATGTAATTTTATTGAGCAGACTTCATTCCTTCACACTATCTTATTCCAGCTCTGTTAAAAGTCAGTGGGAATTCAAAATCTTCACCCACCAACCCAAGTTGCTCAATCTTCTCAAAGGGAATTCACCACGTAATCCAGCAAAATCAGAATTCTTCACTCCAGAGGACTCTGCATTCACATTTCACACCAGTGCACTCCAGGGTATGGAGGAACTGAAGGGATAAGGGGCGCGATTCTCTGCTCCCCACGCGGCGTGGGAGAATCGCGGGAGGGAGCGGGCAAAATTCACGCCCCCCTCGCGCGCTCCGCGATTCTCACCCCCCGCTCAGAAGAATCGCTGCTCACCGTTTTTCACGGCGAGAAATGTACCATTTCTACATGTATCAGTTATTTCTTTGTTTATTGCCTGCCCCATCATAACATTACTATTTGGTGGCCGATAGACTACTCCTATCAGTGACTTTTTCACCTTCCTATCCCTGATTTCCACCCAAATGGATTCAACCTTCTCCTCCATCGCACCGATGTCATCCCTTACTATTGCCCGAATGTCATCCTTAAATAACAGAGCTACACCACCTCCCTTACCATCCACTCTGTCCTTCCGAATAGTTTCATACTCGGATATTTAACTCACAGTCGTGACCATCCTTTAACCATGAAATGAAAAATGAAATGAAAATTGCTTATTGTCACGAGTAGGCTTCAATGAAGTTACTGTGAAAAGCCCCTAGTCGCCACATTCTGGCGCCTGTTCGGAGAGGCTGTTACGGGAATCAAACCGTGCTGCTGGCCTGCCTTGGTCTGCTTTCAAAGCCAGCGATTTAGCCCAGTGTGCTAAACAGCCCCGGTAAGCCCCTAGTCGCCACATTCCGGCGCCTGTTCAGGGAGGTTGGTCATGTTTCAGTAATGGCCACTAAATCAAAGTCATTCACGATGATTTGCGCCATCAACTCATTTACTTTATTCCGAATACTACGAGCATTCAGGTAAAGTACACTTATGTTGTCTTTTTTACCTCTGTTTTGAATCTTTACATCTCCAGTTTTATTCCTTTTAGTATTACTGGGCCTATTCACTGAGCTCCCCTCAGTCACTGTACCTTGTACTGTCGCCCTTTTTGATTTTTGACTGTGGCATCTCTGCCTTACACTTTCCCCCTTACTTCCTTTTGCTTCTGTCCCTGTTCTACTACCTTCCAACTTCCTGCATCGGTTCCCATCCCCCTGCCACATTAGTTTAAACCCTCCCCAACAGCTCTAGCAAACACATTTAGGACATCGGTTCCAGTCCTGCCCAGGTGCAGACCGTCCGGTTTGTACTGGTCCCACCTCCCCCAGAACCGGTCCCAATGCCCCAGGAATTTGAATCCCTCCCTCTTGCACCATCTCTCGAGCCACGCATTCATCCTATTTATCCTGACATTCCTACTCTGACTAGCTCGTGGCACTGGTAGCAATCCTGAGATTACTACCTTTGAGTTCCTACTTTTTAGTTTAACTCCGAACTTCCTGAATTCAGCTTGTCGGACCTCATCCCGTTTTTTACCTATATCGTTGGTGCCTATGTGCACCACGACAGCTGGCTGTTCACCCTCCCCCCCCAGAATGTCCTGCAGCCGCTCCGAGACATCCTTGACCCTTGCACCAGGGAGGCAACATACCATCCTGGAGTCTCGATTGCGTCCACAGAACCGCCTGTCTATTCCCCTTACGATTGAGTCCCCTATCACTATAGCCCTGCCATTTTTCTTCTTGCCCTGCTGCGCAGCAGAGCCAGCCACGGTGCCATGAACCTTGAACAGGGGCTGGTTTAACTCACTGGGCTAAATCGCTGGCTTTTAAAGCAGACCAAGCAGGCCAGCAGCACGGTTCGATTCCCGTACCAGCCTCCCCGGACAGGCGCCGGAATGTGGCGACTAGGGGCTTTTCACAGTATCTTCATTGAAGCCTACTCGTGACAATAAGCGATTTTCATTTTCATTTATTTTCACCTTGCTGCTGCTGCCTTCCCCTGGTGAGCCATCTCCTTCAACAGTATCCAAAGCGGTATATCTGTTTTGCAGGGAGATGACCGCAGGAGACACCCCCAGGGAAGAGATGATGAATGCAAAGGGACAGGTGGTCTGAGCTGCATTTGTTTTAATGCGAGAAGTGTAGCAGGTGAGGCAGATGAATTTAGGGCTTGGATTAGTACCTGGGAATATGATGTCATTGGTATTACTGAGTTTGGTTGAGGGAAGGGCAGGACTGGCAACTGAATATCCCAGGGTATAGATGCTTCAGGAGGGATAGAGAGGGAGGTAGAAGGGGTGGAGGAGTTGCATTACTAGTCAGAGATGATATCACAGCAGTGATTAAGGAGGGCATTATGGAGGATTCGAGCAGTGAGGCAATATGGGTAGAGCTAAGAAATAGGAAGGGTGCAGTAACATTGTTGGGACTTTACTACACGCCTCCCAAAAGTGAGCATGAAGTAGAGGTACAAATATGCAGACAGATTATAGAAAAATGTAGGAGCAATAGGGTAGTTGTGATGGGAGATTTTAACTTCCACAACATTGAATGGGACTCGTGTAGTGTTGGAGGCGAAGATGGAGCAGGGTTTGTAAGGAGCATCCAGGAATTATTTTAGAGCAGTATGTAAATAGTCCAACTCGGGAAGGGGCCATACTGGACCTGGTATTGGGGAATGATCCCGGCCAGGTGGTTGAAGTTTTAGTCGGTGATTACTTTGGGAATAGCGATCACAATTCCGTAAGTTTTAGAATACTCATGGACAAGGACAGGAGGGGTCCGAAAGGAAGAGTACTAAATTGGGGAAAGGCCGAGTATAACAAAATTCGGCAGGAGCTAGGGAATGTGGATTGGGAGCAGCTGTTTAAGGGTAAATCCACATTTGAAATGTTGGAGTCTTTTAAGGAAAGGTTGATTAGAGTGCAGGACAGATATGTCCCTGTGAAAATGAGGGATAGAAATGGCAAGATTAGGGAACCATGGATGACGGGTGGAATTGTGAGACTAGCTAAGATGAAAAAGGAAGCATACATAAGATTGAGGCAACTCAAAACTGATGAAGCTTTGGTGAATATCGGGAAAGTAGGACGAATCTCAAACGCGCAATAAAGAGGGCTAAAAGGGGTCGTGAAATATATTTGGCTAACAGGGTTGAGGAAAATCCCAAAGTCTTTATTCGTATATAAGGAGCAAGAGGGTAACTAGAGAAAGGATTGGCCCACTCAAAGACAAAAGAGGGAATTTATGCATGGAGTCAGAGGAAATGGGTGAGATTCTTCATGAGTACTTTGTATCGGTATTCACCAAGGAGAGGGACAAGACGGATGTTGAGGCTAGGGATGTATGTTTAAATACTCTAGGTCAAGTTGTCAAAAGGAAGGGGGAAGTTTTGGGTATTCTAAAAGGGATTAAGGTGGACAAGTCCCCAGGACCGGATGGGATCTATCCCAGGTTACTGAGGGAAGCGAGGGTTGAAATAGCTGGGGCCTGAACAAATATCTTTGCAGCATCCTTGAGCATGGGTGAGGTCCCGGAGGACTGGAGAATTGCTAATGTTTAACATTTCCTTTGTTTAAGAAGGGTAGCAGGGATAATCCAGGGAATTATAGACCTGTGAGCTTGACGTCAGTGGTAGGCAAACTGTTGGAGAAGATACTGAGGGATAGGATCTATTCACATTTGGAAGAAAATAGACTTCTCAGTGATAGGCAGCATGGTTTTGTGCAGGGAAGGTGCAGGGTTATAAAAAGGTCATGTCTTACAAAGCTAATAGAATTCTTTGAGGAAGTGACAAAGTTAATTGATGAGGAAAGGGCTGTAGATGTCATATACATGGACTTCAGTAAGGCGTTTAATAAAGTTTCCCATGGCAGGTTGATGGAAAAAGTGAAGTCGTATGGGGTTCAGGGTGTACTAGCTAGATGGATAAAGAACTGGCTGGGCAACAGGAGACAGAGAGTAGTGGTGGAAGGGAGTGTCTCAAAATGGAGAAAGGTGACTAGTGGTGTTCCACAAGGATCCGTGCTGGGACCACTGTTGTTTGTGATATACATAAATGATCTGGAGGAAGGTAAAGGTGGTCTTATTAGCAAGTTTGCAGATGATACTAAGATTGGTGGAGTTGCAGATAGCGAGGAGGACTGTCAGAGAATACAGCAAAATATAGATAGATTGGAGAGTTGGGCGGAGAAGTGGCAGATGGAGTTCAATAAAGGCAAATGCGAGGTGATGCATTTTGGAAGATCTAATTCAAGAGCAGACTATATTGTCAATGGAAGAGTCCTGGGGAAAATTGATCTACAGAGAGATCTGGGAGTTCAGGTCCATTGTACCCTGAAGATGGCAGCGCAGGTTGATAGAGTGGTCAAGAAGGCATACAGCATGCTTGCCTTCATCGGACGGGGTATTGAGTACAAGAGTCGGCAGGTCATGTTACAGTTGTATAGGACTTTGGTTCGGCCACATTTGGAATACTGCGTGCAGTTCTGGTCGCCACATTACCAGAAGGATGTGGATGCCTTGGAGAGGGTGCAGAGGAGGTTCACCAGGATGTTGCCTGGTATGGAGGGTGCTAGCTGTGAAGAAAGGTTGTGTAGATTAGGATTGTTTTTGTTGGAAAGACGGAGGTTGAGGGGGGACCTGATTGAGGTCTACAAAATTATGAGAGGTATGGACAGGGTGGATAGCAACAAGCTTTTTCCAAGATTGGGGGTGTCAGTTACAAGGGGTCACGATTTCAAGGTGAGAGGGGGAAAGTTTAAGGGAGATGTGCGTGGAAAGTTTTTTACGCAGAGGGTGGTGGGTGCCTGGAACGCTTTGCCAGCGGAGGTGGTAGAGGCGGGCACGATAGCATCATTTAAGAAGCATCTCGACAGATATATGAACGGGCGGGTAACAGAGGCAAGTAGATCCTTGGAAAATAGGGGACAGGTTTAGATAAAGGATCTGGATCGGCGCAGGCTGGGAGGGCCGAAGGGCCTGTTCCTGTGCTGTAATTTTCTTTGTTCTTTGTCTTTGTTCTTTGTTATGTACACAGGATAAGAAACATATATACACATATATAGAAGAGAAGGGCACACCCAAACATACCAAAGAAAAGAAAATAGTAAGTTAAAAAAAAATAAAATAAAAAATAAAATAGAATAACTGGTAGGGTATTGTGCACCAGCTCAACAGCAGCAACTCTGTACACCTGGCAAAATTATTTACAACACATAAGTAGGCGACTGTTTGCGGGGGGAAGGGGTGGGGGGGAGGGGGGTGGGGGGGAGACTGGGGAGGTAAAGATACATTCGGGTGCCGGAGAAACAATTACAGTGGGCAATACTCAAATGGGTTTGATGTTGTTGTTGTCGCTTGCTTCACCTGGACAGATCTCGCTGCCGTCTCGCGCTCACCTCCGCTTCTGCCGTTCCTCCCGTCTTTCGTCTTCATTCTCCTCGTTCCCTGCTCCTGGAGATGCCATGTTCGTTATTGTATCCCGTGCCTTCCTTCCGGCTCTCATTGCCCTGCCTCCCCCCCCCCCCCCCCCCCCCTCAAATGGAGTTGAGGTGCAGACCAACCATGTGGGGAGTCCAGGAACAAGGGGGTATCAATCTTCAAATTAATTGAGACCCTGGTCCAGACAAAAGCAAATTACTGCGGATGCTGGAATCTGAAACCAAGGAGAAAATGCTGGAAAATCTCAGCAGGTCTGGCAGCATCTGGAGGGAGAGAAAAGAGCTAACGTTTCGAGTCCAGATGACCCTTTGTCAAAGCTCGTGATTTGAGTTGATTTGGATTTGTTGTCGCCCTTTCTACTGGCTCAAAGGCTTCTATCATTGAAAGACTGCCTCAACCCGAACTCCTTTTACTCCTTTGGGGAGTCCATTGTGGCCTCTCTAACCCAACCATCCACCTCCACCTCTCTGGAATCTTCCAGGCGTGTCTGGAAAAAAATCCCTGGGATTACCATCGCTTCCTCCTCGCGGATGCTTGCAGTCCCAGCAGGGGCCACTGCTTTGCCATGGTGCTTATATGTAAAAGAAATAATCTTTCATCTGATTTAGGCATTGCTGGCTGGGCCAGCATTTATTGCCCATCCCTAATTGCCCCTGTGTGGCTTCCTGGGCATAGAAGAGTTAAACTCTTTGCTATGGGTCTGGAATCACATCTGGGCCAGACTGGGTAAGGACGGCAGATTTCCTTCCCTAAAGAACATCAGTGAACCAGATGGCTCTTGACGACAATTGGCAACAGTATCATGGTCACCATTAAGCTTCTCATTCCACTTTTTATTTAATTCAAATTTTATCATCAGCCCTGGTGGGATTCGAACCCTAGTCGACAGAACATCCCCTGGGTCCATCGTTTGTTAGTTCAGCAGCAATACCGCTACATCACCACCTCCCCCACATTTATGGCCCCTCCCTAGTACCCTTGTGAAGGTGATGGTCAGCTGCCTTCTTGAACCGCTGTAGTCCATGTGTTGTAGGTATATTCAAAGATTCATAGAATTTACAGTGCAGAAGGAGGCCATTCGGCCCATCGAGTCTGCACCGGCCCTCGGAAAGAGCACCCTACCTGAGCCCATACCGCCACCCTATGCCCGTAACCCAGTAACCCCACCCAACCTTTTAGGACACTAAGGGCAATTTATCATGGCCCATCCACCCAACCTGCACATCTTTGGACTGTGGGAGGAAACCGGAGCACCCGGAGGAAACCCACGCACACAGGGGGAGGACGTGCAGACTCCGCACAGAATGTGACCCAAGCCGGGAATCGAACCTGGGACCCTGTAGCTGTGAAGCAACAGTGCTAACCACTGTGCTAACATGCTGCCCCCCCCGTATACCCACAGTGCTGTTAGGGAGCGAGCTCCAGGATGTTGCTCCAGCGACAGTGAAGGAATGGCGATATATTTCCAAGTCAGGATGGTGAGTAACTTGGAGGGGAACCTCCAGGTGGTGGGGTTCCCAGGTATCTGCTGCCCTTGTCCTTCTAGATGGGAGTGGTCGTGGGCTTGGAAGGTGCTGTCTAAGGAACCTTGGTGAGTTACTGCAGTGCATCGTGTAGATGGTACACACGGCTGCTACTGTTCGCTGGTGGTGGAGGGTTTGAATGTTTGTGGAAGGGGAGCAATCAAGTGGGCTGCTCTATCCTGGATGGTGTTGAGCTTCTTGAGTGTTGTTGGAGCTGCACTCATCCAGGCAAGTGGAGAGTGTTCCATTACACTCCTGACTTGTCGATGGGGGACAGGCTTTGGGGGGGTCAGGAGATGAATTACTCACCAGAGGATTCCCAGTCTCTGACCTGCACTTGTAGCCACAGTATTTATGTGGCTAGTCCAGATCTGGTCAGCGTTAACCCTCAGGGTGTTGACAGTGGGCTACCATTGGTTTCTGGGACTACGGAGCTGCTGGCCAATCAAAGTGTGGGGCCTCCTGTCCTTCAGGTGCCTAAATCCTGCTCTGATCCAATTGAGGCAGCCAAATTTGACATTGCTCAGCTGCTGACTGAATGTGTGATGTGTTCCCCATCCCTGAACATCAACCCTGTTAACTCTGTTTCTCCCTGCCTCTGCTGCCTCTGCTGAGTAGGACTGTGGGAGGAAACCTCTTTCTGCCTCTTTCTGTTTTCAGGGATGATGTTAGGAAGCACCCCTTCACATGGAGGGAAGCAGAATCTGGAGCTCTGTCCTGCAAAAGCTGCTGAGGTCAGATGTTAAGTGAGAACTTAAAGTGATAGATTTCTGTTCAGAAAGGGCATTAACGTCAACAGAATCAAGCTGGCTATGTAGGAAGATGGGAACACAGCACGAAAGAGCAGCAGTGTGCCATTCGGCCCTTCAAGCCTGTTCCGTCATTCAGCAAGACGATGGCTGATATGGTTGTTGTCTCAACTCCGCTTTGCTGTCGCCCTGCCAGAGTCCTGGCCTCCCTTATCGATCAATAACCTATCTAACCCTACCTTGAATAATTTCAATGATTCACTGCTTTCTCAGTCATGGAATTCGACAGACTACCCACTCTTTGGGAGAGTGAAATACTTCCTCATTGCCACCTTAAAATGGAGACCTATTCTTAAACTGTACCCCCTAGCTCTAGTCTTACATGGTTAGGGGGGGAGGGGCAGTGTAGATTCACGACGGCACGGTAGCACAGTGGTTAGCATAGTTGCTTCACAGTTGCCCCAGACTTGATTCCCGGCTTGGGTCACTGTCTGTGCGGAGTCTGCACGCTCTCCCCGTGTCTGCGTGGGTTTCCTCCGGGTGCTCCGGATTCCTCCCACAGTCTAAAGCATGTGCAGGTTAGGTAGATTGGCCACTCACAATTGCCCAATTCGTGTTCAAAACGTTTGGGTGGGGTCACGGGGATAGGGTGGAGACGTGGGCTTGAGCGCTCTTCCCAAGGGCTGGCGCAGACTCGATGGGCCGAATGGCCTCCTTCTGCACTGCAAAGTCTGCGATTCGATGATGAACGAATGAAATGGTGGAACAGGCTTGAGGGGCCGAATGGCCTGGTCTTGTTCCAGTGTTCCGTGATTTTCTCGGCCGTTTCCCGGTCCAAGAGTGAATCGGCCCTTCTCCAATTGGTTGTGATTTGTCGCCTTGCTGCCCTGTGGATTTAACCGTGCCCTGAAGACTCTGCCCAGAGCCTGGAACTGCAATAATTCAGCCCAGTTTCTCTTTCAAGTGTTTCAAGTAGTCTTGGACGGATTCCATTCAGCTCAGGCTATGGTTGGATTCATACCCAGGTCTCTGGGGACGGGGGGGGGATGGGGGGGGGGGGGGGGGGTTGGGGGGGGGGGGGGGGGGGAGCGATTGTTTTCAAACTCACTGTTCTGCTGCTTAAACCCGGCATTAATAATTCAAAAGTTCCAAAAAGTCAACAGCTTTATGTGCAGCAATGCCAGGAAGAAGAAGAAGAAGCTTCGAAGAAATTAACCTCTTGACCTTGACCGAGTTCAAGTGGCAACATTCCCTCGAAAGACTTTCTCTCCAACTTTTTTTTTCCAGTGTAAATCATCTCTCGAGATTTGCAACTTCCAGCGAATCTGATAATTATTATTAGAATTTTCGAAAGAAATAAAAGACGGGTTCGTTTTGACTGTCGGCAGCATTGCAGAATCCCGGGAGCTCAAAGGACATTTTCACCTTTCAGATTACGCCACCTCTTGTGTTGCAACAGGAGAAAACATCTGTACGCACCATTGTGTATTCCTGATGCTAAATATTTTGGAACAGGACACACGCGATAAGCTCCCTTGAGGTTTGAGTGGTTAAGCACAGCTTCCCACACGGTTCTGATACAAGAAAGGCAGGAAAGTCTGCGCTTCACAGAATCAGAGAATGATGCAGCGCGGAAAAGGCCCATTCGGCCCATCATGGTCCCTGCTGGCTCATTGAGTAAAAACGTTTCTCTCCATATCACTTTGGCGGCACAGTGGTTAGCACCGTTGCTTCACAGCGCCACGGACCCGAGCTCGATTCCCGGTTTGGCTCGCTGTCTGTGTGGAGTCTGCACGCTCTCCCCGTGTCTGCGTGGGTTTGATTGGCTAAATTCCCTTTAATGTCCAACATGATTAGGTGGGGTTACTTTCCAAGGGCCGGCGCAGACTCAATGGGCCGAATGGCCTCCTTCAGCACTGTAAATTCTATGATTCTATGTTATGTTCTCCTGTTACTAATTAATTGAAAGTTGTGTCCTCTCGCTCTCAGTCCCTTCATGCGTAGGAACAGTTTCTCTCTGTCTACTCTGCCCAGACCTCGATCAAATCTCCTCTCAACCTCCTCTTCTTTGAGGAGAACAATCCTAACTTCTCCATACTCAATGTAACTGAAGTTCCTCATGCCAGGAACTATTCGGGTGAATCTTCTCTCCACTCTCTCTGATGTCTTCACATCCTTCCCAAAGTGTGGTGCCCAGAATTGTACACAATACTCAAGCTGAGGCTGGACTAGTGTCTTCTCCAAGTTCAGCATAGCCACCTTGCTCTGGTATTCGATGGCCTTTTTGTAGGATACTGTGGGAGGGATTCTCCGTTTGCCGATGGCAAAATCGGGAAACGCGATTGGGCGGAGAGTAGCTTCCGACGCCAAAATCGCGGTAGACGCCAGTTTGATGTCAAATCGGGATACTCCGGCACCTCAAAAATGGTGTTGATTATAGATCATAGAATTTACAGTGCAGAAGGAGGCCACTCGGCCCATCGAGTCTGCACCAGCTCTTGGAAAGAGCACCCTACCCAAGGTCAACACCTCCACCCTATCCCCATAACCCAGTAACCCCACCCAACACTAAGGGCAATTTTGGACACTAAGGGCAATTTAGCATGGCCAATCCACCTAACCTGCACATCTTTGGACTGTGGGAGGAAACCGGAGCACCCGGAGGAAACCCACGCAGACACGGGGAGGATGTGCAGACTCCACACAGACAGTGACCCAGCCGGGAATCGAACCTGGGACCCTGGAGCTGTGACGCAATTGTGCTAACCACTGCTACCGTGCTGCCCGTAAATGCGTCGCTCGCCGCGCAAGGGTAAAAGTACAACAGGCATATCATTAGCGGCCTGACGCCTGATGCTCCAGGGCCTCCGGGGTTCACCGCCTCTGTTGGGCTGATTTCCCGATGGTGTCGTTCACATGTGGTTATAAAAATCGTGAACCTGGCGTCCTGTCTGCTGAGCTAGAGAGAGGAAGCAGGAAATGGCGTGGAGTGACTGCGGGCTGCTGGACTGGACACCGGCTGTGCTAGCTGCAGCGCGGGGGGGGGGGGGGGTGGACTCTGCCAGGGCCGGCTGAGGAGGGAATGGGTGAACAGGTCAAGCAGCCGGGTGCGGACCCTGGTTCTACACAGTGACACCGGCCGTATGGATGCGGGCTGCAGAGGAGCCAGCTGCAGAGAAACAGGCAGCAGAGGAGCGGGCTGCAGAGGAGCCGGCTACAGAGGAGAGGGCTGCAGAGGAGCGGGCTGCAGAGGAGCCGGCTGCAGAGGAGTGGGCTACAGAGGAGCCGGCTGCAGAGGAGCGGGCTGCAGAGGAGTGGGCTGCAGAAGAACGGGCTGCAGATGAGCGGGCTGCAGGGGAGCGGGCTGCAGAGGGGAGGGCTGTATAGGACCGGGCTGCAGAGGAGCCGGCAGCAGAGGAGTGGGCTGCAGAGGAGCCGGCTGCAGAGGAGCCAGCGACAGAGGAGCGGGCTGCAGGGAGCGGGGCTGCAGAGGGCGGGCTGCAGAGGGGAGGGGCTGCAGAGGATCCGGGAGGCAGAGGAGTGGGCTACAGGGAGGTGGCTGCGCAGGGAGTGGGCTCCAGAGGAGCGGGCTGCAGAGGAGTGGGCTACAGAGGAGCGGGCTGCAGAGGGGAGGGCTGCAGGGGGGAGGGCTGCAGAGGACCGGGATGCAGAGGAGCGGGCTGCAGAGGAGCGGGCTGCAGAGGAGCAGGCTGCAGAGGGGAGGGCTGTACAGGACCGGGCTGCAGAGGAAGCGGGCCTGCAGAGGAGCCTAGCCACAGAGGAGCGGGCTGCAGATGAGCGGGGCTGCAGAGGAGCCGGTGCATAGGAGCCGTGGCAGCAGAATAGTGGGCTGCAGAGGAGCGGCTGCAGAGGAGCCGGCTGCAGAGGAGCGGGTGCAGAGGAGCGGGCTCTGCAGAGGGGAGGGCTGCAGAGGAGTGGGCTGCAGAGGAGCGGCTGCATAGGAGCCGGCAAGCAGAATAGTGGTCTGCAGAGGAGCCGGCTACAGAGGGAGCCGGCTGCAGAGGAGCGGGCTGCAGAGGAGCGGGCTGCAGAGGAGCAGGCTGCAGAGGGGAGGGCTGTACAGGACCGGGCTGCAGAGGAGCGGGCAGCAGAGGAGCGGACTGCAGAGGAGCCAGCCACAGAGAAGCGGGCTGCAGAGGAGCGGGCTGCAGAGGAGCAGGCTGCAGAGGAGAGGGCTGCAGAGGAGCGGGCTGCAGAGGAGCCGGCTGCAGAGGAGTGGGCTACAGAGGAGCGGCTGCAGAGGAGCGGGCTGCAGAGGAGAGGACTGAGAAGAACGGGCCTGCAGATGAGCGGCTGCAGGGGAGCGGGCTGCAGAGGGGAGGGCTGTATAGGACCGGGCTGCAGAGGAGCCGGCAGCAGAGGAGTGGGCTGCAGAGGGGAGGGCTGCAGAGGACCGGGAGGCAGAGGGGAGGGCTACAGAGGAGCGGGCTGCAGAGGAGCGGGGCTGCAGAGGAGCGGGCTGCAGAGGGGAGGGCTGCAGAGGAGCGGGCTGCAGAGGAGCCGGCTGCATAGGAGCCGGCAGCAGAATAGTGGGCTGCAGAGGAGCCGGCTGCAGAGGAGCCGGCTGCAGAGGAGCGGGCTGCAGAGGAGCGGGCTGCAGAGGAGCAGGCTGCAGAGGGGAGGGCTGTACAGGACCGGGCTGCAGAGGAGCGGGCTGCAGAGGAGCGGGCTGCAGAGGAGCGGGCTGCAGAGGAGCGGGCTGCAGAGGAGCAGGCTGCAGAGCAGAGGGCTGCAGAGGAGCGGGCTGCAGAGGAGCAGGCTGCAGAGGGGAGGGCTGCAGAGGACCGGGAGGCAGAGGAGTGGGCTACAGAGGAGCGGGCTGCAGAGGAGTGGGCTACAGAGGAGCGGGCTGCAGAGGAGTGGGCTACAGAGGAGCGGGCTGCAGAGGGGAGGGCTGCAGGGGGGAGGGCTGCAGAGGACCGGGATGCAGAGGAGCGGGCTGCAGAGGAGCAGGCTGCAGAGGGGAGGGCTGTACAGGACCGGGCTGCAGAGGAGCGGGCTGCAGAGGAGCCAGCCACAGAGGAGCGGGCTGCAGAGGAGCGGGCTGCAGAGGAGCCGGCTGCATAGGAGCCGGCAGCAGAATAGTGGGCTGCAGAGGAGCCGGCTGCAGAGGAGCCGGCTGCAGAGGAGCGGGCTGCAGAGGAGCGGGCTGCAGAGGGGAGGGCTGCAGAGGAGTGGGCTGCAGAGGAGCCGGCTGCATAGGAGCCGGCAGCAGAATAGTGGGCTGCAGAGGAGCCGGCTGCAGAGGAGCCGGCTGCAGAGGAGCGGGCTGCAGAGGAGCGGGCTGCAGAGGAGCAGGCTGCAGAGGGGAGGGCTGTACAGGACCGGGCTGCAGAGGAGCGGACTGCAGAGGAGCCAGCCACAGAGGAGCGGGCTGCAGAGGAGCGGGCTGCAGAGGAGCAGGCTGCAGAGGAGCGGGCTGCAGAGGAGCGGGCTGCAGAGGAGCCGGCTGCAGAGGAGTGGGCTACAGAGGAGCCGGCTGCAGAGGAGCGGGCTGCAGAGGAGTGGGCTGCAGAAGAACGGGCTGCAGATGAGCGGGCTGCAGGGGAGCGGGCTGCAGAGGGGAGGGCTGTATAGGACCGGGCTGCAGAGGAGCCGGCAGCAGAGGAGTGGGCTGCAGAGGGGAGGGCTGCAGAGGACCGGGAGGCAGAGGGGAGGGCTACAGAGGAGCGGGCTGCAGAGGAGCGGGCTGCAGAGGAGCGGGCTGCAGAGGGGAGGGCTGCAGAGGAGCGGGCTGCAGAGGAGCCGGCTGCATAGGAGCCGGCAGCAGAATAGTGGGCTGCAGAGGAGCCGGCTGCAGAGGAGCGGCTGCAGAGGAGCGGGCTGCAGAGGAGCGGGCTGCAGAGGAGCAGGCTGCAGAGGGGAGGGCTGTACAGGACCGGGCTGCAGAGGAGCGGGCTGCAGAGGAGCGGGCTGCAGAGAGGGCTGCAGAGGAGCGGGCTGCAGAGGAGCAGGCTGCAGAGCAGAGGGCTGCAGAGGAGCGGGCTGCAGAGGAGCCGGCTGCAGAGGAGTGGGCTACAGAGGAGCCGGCTGCAGAGGAGCGGGCTGCAGAGGAGTGGGCTGCAGAAGAACGGGCTGCAGATGAGCGGGCTGCAGGGGAGCGGGCTGCAGAGGGGAGGGCTGCAGAGGACCGGGAGGCAGAGGGGAGGGCTACAGAGGAGCGGGCTGCAGAGGAGTGGGCTACAGAGGAGCGGGCTGCAGAGGGGAGGGCTGCAGAGGGGAGGGCTGCAGAGGAGCCAGCTGCAGAGGAGAGGGCTGCAGAGGAGTCGGCTGCAGAGGAGCGGGCTGCAGAGGAGCGGGCTGCAGAGGAACGGGCTGCAGAGGGGAGGGCTGCAGAGGACCGGGAGGCAGAGGAGTGGGCTACAGAGGAGCGGGCTGCAGAGGAGCTGGCTGCAGAGGTGCGGGATGCAGAGGAGCTGGCTGCAGAGGGTGCGGGATGCAGAGGAGTGGGCTGCAGAGGGGAGGGCTGCAGAGGGGAGGGCTGCAGAGGACCGGGATGCAGAGGAGTGGGCTACAGATGAGCGGGCTGCAGAGGAGTGGGCTGCAGAAGACCGGGATGCAGAGGGGAGGGCTGCAGAGGGGAGGGCTGCAGAGGAGCCGGCTGCAGAGGAGCCGGCTGCAGAGGAGCCGGCTGCAGAGGGGAGGGCTGCAGAGGGGAGGGCTGCAGAGGAGCGGGCTGCAGAGGGGAGGGCTGCAGAGGGGAGGGCTGCAGAGGACCGGGATGCAGAGGAGTGGGCTGCAGAGGAGCCGGCTGCAGAGGAGCGGGTTGCAGAGGAGCGGGCTGCAGAGGGGAGGGCTGCAGAGGACCGGGATGCAGAGGAGTGGGCTACAGAGGAGCGGGCTGCAGAGTGGAGGGCTGCAGAGGAGCGGGCTGCAGAGTGGAGGGCTGCAGAGGAGCCAGCTGCAGAGAAGCCGGCTGCAGAGGAGCGGGCTGCAGAGTGGAGGGCTGCAGAGGGGAGGGCTGCAGAGGAGCTGGCTGCAGAGGAGCCAGCTGCAGAGAAGCCGGCTGCAGAGGAGCGGGCTGCAGAGTGGAGGGCTGCAGAGGAGCGGGCTGCAGAGGAGCGGGCTGCAGAGTGGAGGGCTGCAGAGGAGCGGGCTGCAGAGGAGCGGGCTGCAGAGGAGCGGGCTGCAGAGGAGCGGGCTGCAGAGGACCGGGCTGCAGAGGAGCCAGCTGCGGAGGAGCGGGCTGCAGAGGAGCGGGCTGCAGATGAGCGGGCTGCGGAGGAGCGGGCTGCAGAGGAGCGGGCTGCGGAGGAGCGGGCTGCAGAGGAGCGGGTTGCACGAGGCGACTGCCCACGTGCAGAGCCCCGGCCCACACCCTGAGGACCAGGCCACCCATCAGGCCAGGGAGGACCCAGGGAGGAGGCCGGCAATGCACCAAAGTGTACAGGCATCCTCATCATTGGAACTGATGACAGACCGTGAGGATACACCTCCACAAGGTGATAGTGCAGCACCTGTGCCATGTCCCCGGGGTCTTGGCACCTCGAGGAGGAAGATACCCGCTCCCAATGGCTGTCAAGTTCACCGCAGCGCTGAACAGTGATGTATGCGGCATTTCACAGGCCACAGCCCACAGGCACATCCATGAGGCCACAAAAACCCTGTTTGCCCAGGCAGCAAACAATATAAACTTTGACAAGGACCAGGCCCAACAAGATAGCCAAGCAGCAGGATTCTCCACTATCGACAGGTGGCCCGAGACCAGGGGTAATAGATGGCACGCACGTAGCCTTGTGTTCACCGCAAACCCCATCATCCATCATTCCCCCCTTCCCCACACCCTGTCACACCCCCGTCTCCATCCCTCAGCCTTCCTCATCCCCCCATTCCCTGCCCCCCCTCACACACCCTCACCCTGTCCCACCTTCTCAGGGTCTGTGTCACATCACTCCAGGGTGCTGGGACTGTGTCGACACTGCCGGCGGGTCACTGTCGAGGGAGGGGGGGAGGGGGGGGGGAATGATAACCCCCAGGGGGCTGACCGCTGGAGCTCCTCACTCAACGCCATAGTCGGACCCCTCCTTTCTGCTGAGTGCTCCCTCACACCCATCACATACACGAGGTGTGCCGGGCTGGGTAGGGGGGCTGGTCAGGTGGGTGCTGGGTGGGGGGCTGGGGGGGGGGGGGGGGGCAGAGGGGGAAAGGGCCTCCAGAACCCCCAAGTCAGCGAGCTGGGGCATTGGATTGGTGGAGAAGCAGAGGGAGCTGGGTGCAAGAGGGGCTGGTTCAGCACAGTGGGCTAAACAGCTGGCTCGTAATGCAATTCCCGTACCAGCCTCCCCGAACAGGCGCCGGAATGTGGCGACTAGGGGCTTTTCACAGTAACTTTGTTTGAAGCCCACTCGTGACAATAAGCGATTTTCATTATTATTATTATATGTTCATAAATCGCTGAAGGTGGCAGGACAGATTGAGCGAGCAGTTAATAAACCATACAGGGCTGGCTCTCCGATTTGGAGACTAAGTGCTGACACCGAGGTGGTGGCCGTGGTGTTTTATGACAGGAAATACGGTGCAACACTGAATGGTGAGCACCATTGCCACGTGGAATCCAACCGCTTCCATGTGAAACGGCACCGGATTGGCACACATCAGGCTGCCACGCTGCAGCCGCTCTTAAACAGTCCTTCCCCACCCACACACACCGTCCCAGCCAACAGGATGGGTGCAAGGCGAACAGCGCCACGGTTCAGAGACGCCCTCCTGGGCGCCTTGGAGGAGAGGCGGATGATCCTGTATCCCGGCCCGGGAGGAAGGTCGCCAGGCGCCACCGTTCGCCCGTGCCAGGGGGCAGGTGGCAGACGCAGTCAGCACCACGGGCAACATCGCCCAGACTGGCATCCAGTGCAGGAAGAAACTGCACGACCTCCTCAGGGCGGCCTTGGGGGGTGAGTCGGCAACGCTGTGTCCCTGGCACCACCACCACCCCCCCCCCCCCCCCCCCATCCGCACGCACACGTAACCCCCCCCACCAGGGACAGTCGAACCCCCACCCTGCCCCACATGGCAGCACCCGTGCCAGCCACAATCGCCGGGTGCCCTGGCCACTGATGCCACCATCTACCCAACCCATGGGCTGCTTACGTCGGAACGTCTAGCACTTGTTGTTGTTTGTGTTTGCCCTCCCTCCCCTCTGGCCAAGGCCGTGCACAACCGCCAGGAGCGGAAGAAGACGGGAGGGGGACCACCAGACCTGCGGCCCCTCGTCGTGCCCGAGTACGGGGCACTGGACGTGGTCGGCGGCCCTGAGGAAAGGGAGGTTGCTGACATGGAGGTCGGCAGCAGGCCAGCAAGTGAGACCCCGCTTAGTTGCCGATCCCCATGACACGTGTGTGGCCATCTCCCCACACATCCCCCCTCACTCCCCTCACCCCTCACCCCCCCCAACCCACACCCCCCACACCCCACACACCCCTCAGCCCAGCGCCTGAGGCTCCGGAGACCCCGGAGCTCGGGTCAGAGGAGGACACTGACTTCCCGTCACAGCTGTCTCCCACATGCTCCACCAACTCAGAGACGATCATCTCGTTTGGGCAAATTAATGAAGAGGCTCCAGGGACACTCACTGATGCGCACCACACAATCAATCCGGCACAGCCGGTGGATGTAGGAGCAGCTGAGGGGCCGAATGGTCAGAGGGCAGGCTGTGGTGAATGTATAATATGTATAATTTACACTGTGCATCACTGTGTCCCTGTGGACTCTGTCTGTGAGCCGTTGCGTGGCTCTGCCCACAGGGGGAGATGAGGAGCATGTACAGGGCTCCACCCTTGCTCCGCCCATGGCTCCGCCCATGGCTCCTTCCACTACCGGAAGTATAATGTGCTGCGGTCTTGTGAGCCTGCCCTCAGTTCTTCTGGTCACAGGCAGGCTCAGTTGTAAGGACCTGGAGGTCGGTGACCAGTTGTCTCCCGCAGGGATCTGTTCTGCGACCTCTGCCCTTTGTGGTTTTTATAAATGACTTGGATGAGGAAGTGGGAGGGTGGGTTAGTAAGTTTGCCGCTGACACGAAGGTTGGTGGAGTTGTAGATAGCGTTGAGGGTTGTTGCAGGTTACAACAGGACATTGACAGGATGCAGAGCTGGGCTGAGAAGTGGCAGATGGAGTTCAACCTCGATAAATGTGAAGTGATTAATTTTGGAAGGTCGAATTTGAATGCTGAATACAGGGTTAAAGGTAGGATTCCTGGAAGTGTGGAGTAACAGAGGGATCATGGGGTCCACGTACATAGATCCCTCAAAGTTGCCACCCAGGTTGATAGGGTTGTTGAGTGGGATTGAGTTTAAGAGCCGCGAGGTTTTGCTGCAGCTTTATAAAACCCTGGTTAGACCACACTTAGAATATTGTGTCCAGTTCTGGTTGCCTCATTATAGGAAGGATGTGGATGCTTTGGAGAGGGTGCAGAGGAGATTTACCAGGATGTTTCCTGGACTGGAGACCATGTCTAATGAAGAAAGGTTGAGGGAGCGAGGGCTTTTCTCACTGGAGCGAAGAAGGCAGAGAGGTTGACAAGGTGATGAGAGACATGGATAGAGTGGATAGCCAGAGACTTTTTCCCAGGGTGGAAATGGCTGTCATGAGGGGACATAATTTTAAGGTGATTGGAGGAAGATATAGGGGAGATGCCAGCGGAGGTGGTGGAGTCAGAGTCATTAGGGGCATTAAGCAACTCTTGGACAGGCACATGGACAGCAGTAAATTTAGGGGTGTAGGTTAAGTTGATCTTAGATTAGGATAAGTCATCGGCACAACATCGTGGACCGAAGGGCCTGTACTGAGCTGTACTGTTCTATGTTCTATGAATGCCAAATTCCTTGTTACCTGCTGCACCTGCATACTAACTTTCTGCGATTCAAGCACGAGGATACCCAGATCTCACTGTACCAAACATTTTGAAATTTCTCTCCATTTAGGTAATAAATTGCCTTTTTATTCCTCCAACCAAAATGGATAACCTCACACTTATCCATGTTAAATTCCGCCTGCCAAACCTCGGCCCACTCACCTAACCTATCCGTATCCATTTTTAAATTTCTTATTTCCTCATTGTAACTTGCTTTTCCACCTATGTTAGTGTCATCTTCAAATTTGGCTGCAGCACCTATACTTGCATCCAAGTTATTAATATAGAATGGGAGACACAGTGGTTAGCTCTACCTTTTCCCTTGTGATGGTGGTTCTTTTAAATTCCTCCTTTTCCACAACCTCTGCATTATCTTTTACTATTAGGATGTTTCCGGAGTCCTGTGCTGCGAAAATCTAGGCAAAACAATGATTTAGTGTCTCTCCAATATCTGTCTTCCCCATTATTAACTCCCCAGTCACGTCCTCCAAGGGACCAATGTTGACTTTAGCTATTCTCGTCCTTTTTATATGCTTATAGAATCTTTTGCTATCTGTTTTTTATGTGGTATCACAGTGATTAGCACTGTTGCTGCACAGCGCCAGGGACTTGGGTTTGATTCCCAGCTTGGGCCACTGTGCGGAGTCTGCACGTTGTCCCCGTGTCTGCGTGGGTTTCCTCAGGGTGCTCCGGTTTCCTCCCACAAGTCCCGAAAGACGTGCTGTTAGTTAATTTGGACATTCTGAATTCTCCCTCTGTGTATCCGAACAGGCGCCGGAATGTGGCGACCAGGGATTTTCACAGTAACTTCATTACAGTGTTAATGTAAGCCTACTTGTGATACTAATAAGGATTATTATTATTGTGGCCTAGATTTATTTCATAATTAAACTTTATTCTACTTGTTACTTGTTTAGTGACCCTCTGTTGGCCTTTAAAGGTCTCCCAATCCTCCAGCCTGTCACTGACCTTTGCAATATGGTCTGCCTTAGTTTTTGTCTTTATGTTATCTTTAACCGCCTTTCTTTTTTTTGGAAAAATTTAGAGTACCCAATTATTATTTTCCAATTAAGGAGCAATTTAGTACAGTGGGCAGCACGGTAGCACAGTGGGTAGCACTGTGGCTTCACATCGCCAGGGTCCCAGGTTTGATTCCCGGCTCGGGTCACTGTCTATGCGGAGTCTGCACGCTCTCCCCGTGTCTGCGTGGGTTTCCTCCGGGTGCTCCGGTTTCCTCCCACAGTCCAAAGATGTGCACATTAAATGGATTGGCCATTCTAAGTTGCCCTTAGTGTCCAAAAAGGTTAGGAGGGTTATTGGGTTCCGGGGATTGGGTGGAAGTGAGGGCTTAAGTGGGTCGGTGCAGACTCGATGGGCCGGATGGCCTCCTTCTGCACTGTAAGTTCTATGTCCTGTGTTGGCGTGGTCAATCCACCTAACCTACATTTTGGCAGGGGTTTGCAGATGTCATGTCCACGGTGTTAAAAACAAGGGTGGCACCGAGTCCACGAGTCCAGAGGTGGCGATTTTCCAAGTGTCAGAAAATCCGGGAATCCAGGAGGAGAAAGAGGCAGACGTTCTGGCCTTTGCTTCCCTGGTAGCCCGGAGACAGATACTATTAGCTTGGAGGGACTCAAAGCCTCCGAAGTCGGAGAGCTGGCTATCGGACATGGCTAGCTTTCTTTGTTTGGAGAAAATCAAGTTCGCCTTGAGAGGGTCAATGTTAGGGTTCGCCCGGAGGTGGCAACCATTGATTGACTTCTTTGTGGAGAATTAATCGTCAGCAGAAGCGGGGGGGGGGGTTAGTTTAGCTTAGAGTAGGGGGTTAATAGAGGTGGTACCTGTAAGGGAGGAAGACGGCTTTTGCACTATGTTTATAGATTCATGTACATTGTTTATTTTGTTGTTGTTGTAAATCCAAAAAATACCTCAATAAAATGTTTATTAAAAAAAAAATCCACCTAACTTGCACATCTTTGGGCTGTGGGGGTGAAAATCGCGCAGGTTCGGGGAGAATGTGCAAACTCCAAACAGACAGTGACCCAGAGCCGGGATCAAACCCGGGTCCGCTGTGCTGTAAGTAGCAGTGCTAACCACTGTGCTGCCCATCTTTAATCTCCTTTCTTATCCACAGATACATTTTACATTTTCACAGTAACTTCATTGCAGTGTTTTAAAAAAAAATATTTTTATTGAAGTATTTGTAGAATTTTATAACAAAGACAAAAAAAGACAATAGGTGTTAAACATTAACATAGTAGCCTACTTGTGACACTGATAAAGATTATTATTATTGTTCCTTTTACAATCTTTCTTCCTCTTCCTCTCTGGAACATATTTTGGTTAGGAGGAATTGAATATTTCCCTAAACATCGGCCACTATTCACCAACCGTCCTATCTTTTAGACTTTCTGTCTATTCCACTGTCGTGATATTATGGTTGTGTTGTAATTCACCGACTGAAATGAAATGAAATGAAAATTGCTTATTGTCACGAGTAGGCTTCAATGAAGTTACTGTGAAAAGCCCCTAGTCGCCACATTCCGGCGCCTGTCCGGGGAGGCTGATACGGGAATCAAACCGTGCTGCTGGCCTGCTTGGTCTGCTTTAAAAGCCAGCGATTTAGCCCAATGAGCTAAATCAGCCCCTCGACCACTAGGAGTCTCACTGTTATATAAGTGAATGTTAAAGTCAGCTGACCGCTCAGACTGGCTGGAAGAAATTGAAGAGAGAGGTTGCTTGGCTTGATTTTACTGTTTTTCATCCATTATGTTGCATAAGTTTACCCACAATTAATGTTAATAAATCATTTATAGCTTTAGCTACAAGTGGTCTTGTAATAAATCAGGCCATCCGACAACAACATAACATGGTACCAGGTTTGGATGTCATTAAACATTGAAAAAAACTACTAGTCCGCCACAGAGATTCCAAGATTTTCCAGACAGCAGTATTAACAGCATGGAGTCATTGAAGCCATCAAAGAGTCTTAGCTTTCAAGGTAATGTGGATAGTAACTGGCAAGTGTTTAACAACAATTTAATCTGTTTCTTACTGCAGTACATTTAGAAGATCAATCAGATTAACGTAAGGTAGCAATGCTCCAGCAGCAAGGCCAGAAGAACCTTAATAAACAGTTAAGATTAGTCAGGCTCACGAGTTAGCAGCACAACATTCTAAAATGTTTCTCAGTAATGGCGGCGTCTTCTTGGAGGAAAGCACTCGGGTGTCGCCCTTTTTCCAAAAAGGGAGGAAGCCTCTGAAAAAAGGTGGGAAAGTTCCGGTAGCTCCTCGCACACCAACAAACAGGTTAAAGACCAGGACAAAATATTTCTGAGTAAAAGATGTGGTCAAAGGCACAAATTAAGGCAGTGTCCAGCGTTTGGCAAGTTTTGTTCCAGATGAAAATGAAAAAAAATCACTTTGCTCAAATTGTTACTCTCAGCTCAACCCCAGATCAGTCAGCACAGTGGAAGACGCAGTCTCCAGTAATGAAACATCATTGTTTGTTGGCGTTATAACATGTAAGAATAATTTTTTGGAGACATCAAAACTTTCTCCAGCACTTAAAAAAAATGCAAACTGATTCTCCATTTAAAATAAATGCGGTTGATGAGGACGAATGGTTGCTACCACTTGAAGTGAATAGTACAGGGATCCGATTGAAGTTAGACACTGGCGCCAAAGCCAATTTAATCAGCATGACTGATTTTAAAAATCTGAAAATTCAGCTGATTAGAAGAAATCACAAAATATCTCTGAGAGACTACAATGGTTCAAGCATTAAATGTTATGCTGCTTGTGACCTGAGTGTGGTGGTGAAGAACACAGTTTATTCCATCCCATTCTATATTGTATCCGAGGGCTTGAATTCATTATCAGGCGTTCAGTCCTGTGAAGAATTAGGTCTAGTGCAGTTGGAACATAGCATCCACAACAGATTGGATCAACATTCCTCGATACTGAGAACATTATGAGCGAATTCAGCAATGACTCCAGAAGAGAACCTGCGCCGCTTTGGGATCGCCTCAAAAGGAAGCTCGACAGAATGACTAAATAAAAAGTAATCAGAATCATAGAATCTACCAATTGGATAAACTCTGTGTTTGTGTGAAGAAAAAGACTGTCCAGAACTTTACCACCTCTGCGTAGTGATGATATTATGAGAGTAGAAGATTCAGGCAATTGGTCGAAGAAAGCTTGAAGATGTAACAGCTCATTCGTGCAGACAGAAGAAAGGTTGGTTTTAAGAGGAAATCGGCGCGCGTTCTTGAAAACTGGAGAAGACCGACACAACGGAGTGATGGATGATGAATCTACATCAGAATCAACTTCAGCTGCACTGTCAGTTTGTTCAGCAGTTCCTGAGCATGAGAATGTCATGGAGAACATTGAATCTACATGTTCTGAGCAGCAAGGTCAAACTTTGAGAGGGTAAACCAGAACCAGAAGAATACCTGATTGGCTCAATTTGTAGATTTGGTCTATTTGTACATATATATATATATATATATGTACAGTTGTTAAACCAGTTTAAAAACTAAAAAAAAAAATTACATCTGTTAAAGTAACGTTGGGGGGGGGGGGGGGGGGGTTGTTGGGTTACGGGTATAGGGTGGATACATGGGTTTGAGTAGGGTGATCATTGCTCGGCACAACATCGAGGGCCGAAGGGCCTGTTCTGTGCTGTACTGTTCTACGTTCTACGTTAGTTTCATCGGCTCATGATATCACTAAATACACTGATGTATTAATTTATTCCTTCAAAGGAAAGGGGATGTTGTGATATCATGGTTGTGTTGTAATTCACCGACTGGCCACTAGGAGTCTCACTGGGAGATAAGTGAATGTTAAAGTCAGCTGACCCCTCAGACTGGCTGGAAGAAATTGAAGAAAGGGGTTGCTTGGCATTATTTTACTGGTTTCAAGTCCAATCAGGGGCTGCCACATCAATTTCTGGACGGGCACTCAGTGGCCATGCCTGCCAGTTTTGGGGGCAGGTAGGCCCTTCGAAATAAGGAGTTTAGGTGCCACCGTGTCTGGTAAACAAGTGTGATTAGCAGGATAGTTCCATTGTTCCTGGGATGGCCTGGAGGTGGCCTTTTTCTGTGTATTGTAAAGTCTAGGCTGCATCCTGCTTGTCCTTAAACTTGGTCAATTCTTCCAGTAGCCGATGCAGGACACCATCTTAGGTGGCCATTTGGCCACAGATGCTCAATGGACATGTCTCTTAAAGTCAAGCAGCTGAGGGAAGGAGGAATTGAAGAAGTAGCAACATTGTATAAGGTGCTGCTAGCTTTGGACAGTAAGACTCGGACTTTGGCACCAAGGGATGGGGTGGAACCCAGTTTTATTAATTGGTCGATGGCCAATGAATTGGCAAAAAGGCTGTATTCTATCTGGTAACAGGTGGTGATTGAGTCCGACTGATGATTTTCAGTGACCCAAGGGGCTCAGGGTGAATCCTGGACACTACTCTCCTTCTCTCTTTCTCTCTTTCTCTTCCTCTCTTCAGAGGGCTGTGAATGCTGTATTTCTGAAACTGCAGAGACCTGAATGAGTCTACAGTGAAAGCCATTACAAGGTGCAAACAAAGGCCTGAAAATTTGCTTTGAAGGAAGGTCTACTTAAAGACAACCATCTGGAGCAGAGACTCTTTTTCCTTTTACTCATTATTTTCACCCCTCCCTCCCCTCAGTGTTTGTCTGTCTTATGTGTGTGTGTGTGTGTATAGATGATAGGGGCAAGTTAAAGTGGGGGATTATTAATTAGGCACTGGTTAACCAGTTGCATTTGCTGCATATTTAATTATAGTTCTTGTTATAAATAAAAAATAATTGTATTTAAATTACAAACCTGGTCTCCTTGTAACCATGATTCAGTAATCACCACCACATTAAACCCCGTTTTCTCTATTTGCGCTGTTAATTCATTAATTATATTGTTAACGCCACACACATTCAGAGACAAAGGCCTGGTTTAGCACAGAGGGGCTGGTTTAGCCCAGCGGGCTAAACAGCTGGCTTGTAATGCAGAACAAGGCCAGTAACGCGGAGTCAATTCCCGTACCGGCCTCCCCGAACAGGCACCGGAATGTGGCAACTAGGGGCTTTTCACAGTAACTTCATTGAAGCCTACTTGTGACAATAAGTGATTATTATTATTAAAGGCCGGGATTCTTCAAGCCCGCAGCGGCTTGGAGATTCGGATTTGACGGCAGGATGACCCGCGATGCCGGTCCGACACCGGGACGCCGCCAGCCGCGTGCACGCGATTGACAGGGCGCCGGTCGAGGGCCATTGATAGAGGCCCCTGCGGTGATTCTCCATGGTTGACCGTCCGAATTCCTGCCGGGGCATGGTTCGAATATAGTTCCACCTGGTGGGAGCTCGGACCCACGTCCGCGGTGGCCGTCCTGGTGAGGGGGCGGGGCGCGGGAAGATCAAATTCCGGGGTGGGCCGCCGTGCGTCGGGCGCGTGTGATCCGAGGGGGGCCTACCTTCTTCCGCGCCGGCCCGCTGTGTGGCTCCACCATGTTGCGCAGGCCTGGCGCGGAAGCGACCGCAGCGTGCATGCGTGGACTCACGGCCGGCAGTACAGGGCCATGTATCGACGCCGGCACTGCGTGGAGCACTCTGCCGCCGTACTGGCCCCCTGTGGGCCACGGAATCGCTGGGCCAGGAGGCCGGTTGACGTTGACGTCAATACTCAGCTGTCGTATTGCAGAATCCTGGCCAAAGTTAAACTTTGCCCTATCATTAATTTTCCAAAGTCTTGTATGATTCCCTAGTGCAATATGATGTTCACACGCTCTGTCTCTTCCTTTCATTATCTGGTAGCAATTAACCTCATCATTAACCTGTACTCCTATCTTCTCCTGACACTTTGATTTTGTAAATTTCCATACAACTGAACTAACTCCCCCACTATTTAATTTTAAACCATGGGGTTGGATTCTCAGCCGGCGGGATTCTCCGTTATGCCGGCGCCCGGGGGTTTCCCGATGGCGTGGGGCTGCCCCATAATGGGAAACCCCATTGACCCGGCCGGCGTAACGGAGAATCCCACCGGCCGGTCGGGGCAGAAAAGTGGCGCGGCGGGGTGGAGAATCCAAGTGGGGCAGCAGGGTAGCATGGTGGTTAGCATAAATGCTTCACAGCTCCAGGGTCCCAGGTTCGATTCCCGGCTGGGTCACTGTCTGTGTGGAGTCTGCACGTCCTCCCCCTGTGTGCGTGGGTTTCCTCCGGGTGCTCCGGTTTCCTCCCACAGTCCAAAGATGTGCGGGTTAGGTGGATTGGCCATGCTAAATTGCCCGTAGTGTCCTAATAAAAGTAAGGTTAAGGGGGGGCTTGTTTGGGTATAGGGTGGATATGTGGGTTTGAGTGGGGTGATCATGGCTCGGCACAACATTGAGGGCCGAAGGGCCTGTTCTGTGCTGTACTGTTCTATGTTCTATGTTCTATGTTCTATCTGCAGCCCTTGGTTTTCTATTTTCTAGTCCCAGCATGATTCAAATGGAGCCTGTTCTAACCAAACAGCTCTTTCCTTGCCCAGTACTGGAGCAATGCCCCATGAACCAAACCCCATTTCTCTCAAACCAATCTTTGAGCCATGCATTTATCTCTTTAATCTTATTGACCCTTTGACTCAGGAAGTAATCCAGAGACTATTACTTTTGTGGTTTTCCTTTGCAATTTAGCCCCTAGCTGCTCATTGTCCTTCAGCTAAACCTCTATCCTTGTTCTATCTATATTGTTGGTACTTACATGAACCATGATATTTGATTTGATTTGATTTATTATTGTCACGTGTATCAGTATACAGTGAAAAGTATTGTTTCTTGCATGCTGTACAAACAATACATACAGTACATAGGGAAGGAAGGAGAGACTGCAGAATATAATGTTACAGTTATAGCAAGGAGTAGAGAAAAGATCAACTTAATACGAGGAAGGTCCATTCAAAAGTCTGATGGCAGTAGGGAAGAAGCTGTTCTTGAGTCGGTTGGTACCTGACCTCAAACTTTGGTATCTTTCTCCTGAGGGAAGAAAGTGGAAGAGAGTATGTCCGGGGTGCATGGGGTCCTTAATTATGCTGGCTGCCTTTCTGAGGCAGCGGGAATTGTAGACAGAGTCAATGGATGGGAGGCTGGTTTGCGTGATGGATTGGGTGATAAGTAGATCTTCCCCTTTCCATTCCAACTCCCTCTGCAACCCAGATGAGATATCCTGAACCCTAGCACCAGGTAAATAACACAACCTTCCTGGCAACAGAGAACAGTGTCTATTCCCCTAACTATACTATCTCTGACTACGGCTACATTTCTCTTCTCTCTGCCCACCTGAATGGCTTCCTGATGCATCGCAATGTCTGAAGCTCGGCCTCCGGCTCATCAGCGCTGGGAGCCAAAGTTCCTCTGACAATCAGTATTTGCTGCAGATAGCATGCTCACGGTAGCATGGTGGTTAGCATCAATGCTTCACAGCTCCAGGGTCCCAGGTTCGATTCCCGGCTGGGTCACTGTCTGTGTGGAGTCTGCACGTCCTCCCCGTGTGTGCGTGGGTTTCCTCCGGGTGCTCCGGTTTCCTCCCACAGTCCAAAGATGTGTGGGTTAGGTGGATTGGCCATGCTAAATTGCCCGTGGTGTAAGGTTAATGGGGGGATTGTTGGGTTACGGGTTATGTGGGTTTAAGTGGGGTGATCATTGCTCGGCACAACATCGAGGGCCGAAGGGCCTGTTCTGTGCTGTACTGTTCTATGTTCTATGTTCTATGTCTCACTGTGAACCACAATGGGGTTCCACATGCTGCAGCTGCAACACATCACCTGACCCTCCATCCCTACTTTATTTCATTAGATTTTCAATGTGCTTTTAAATGTCACGGCTGACCTTCAGTTTTCACTCTGTAATTTTGCCTTCAATCTTAAAATGAGCCAGGGAAGGCAGAAGAGAGAAATATTCACATACCAATCACTTATCCTTGCTATCACACCGGCATGTTCACTAGACGTTGGAGGATGACTGCAATGTCACATCAACCTTCACCAACTTTTACAGATGCACCAGAGAAAGCATCCCATCTGGCTGCATCACAGCCTGGTATGGCAACTGCTCAGCCCAGGACCGCAAGGAACTTCAGAGAGTCGTGAACACCACCCAGTCCATCACACGAACCTGCCTCCCATCCATTGACTCCATCTACACCTCCCGCTGCCTGGGGGAAGCAGGCAGCTTAATCAAAGATCCCTCCCACTCGGCTTACTCACTCTTCCATCGGGCAGGAGATACAGAAGTCTGAGAACACGGACGAACAGACTCAAAAACAGCTTCTTCCCCACTGTCACCAGACTCCTAAACGACCCTCTTATGGATTGACATTAACACTACACCTTGTATGCTTCACCCGATGCCGGTGTAATGTAGTTACATTGTATATCTTGTGTTGCCCTATTGTGTATTTTCTTTTATTCCCTTTCCATCCCATGTACTTAATGGTCTGTTGAGCTGCTCGCAGAAAAATACTTTTCGCTGTACCTCGGTACACGTGACAATAAACAAATCCAATCCAGTCCAATGTATCTCCCAGCTCTCCGGCCTCGGTATGCTCCTGCCCCTACTGACCTGTGGAAGTAGTTAGGAAAACAAGGCACGGCAATACCCCCTCTCCCCACACTTCTTCAAACTCTCACACTCACCTCAGCTCCCAAGCTCCACCATATTCAGTGTGCACTCTGTGTTGGTTGCACATTAGGCCTTGTTTGTATCCTCTCGACCTCTCTTGTTTCAAGAACTAGTCCTTGCCAGTTTATTTAACTGAGTGCGCCATTTAACTCTCCTGCATTGTCCCACTGGGAGAATTTGTTTTTACGCCCCTTGGACCTGAAAGATACTTCAATGTCTAGCCTTCAATTACCAACAATTGGTGCTAGACTTTAAGAAGGCAAGAGATTCAGATTTATTCTCTTTATTTCTTCTTGACAAAGGGTGGTGGTTGATGGGAAATGTTCAGACTGCAGTCCAGTTACTAGTGGTGTACCACAAGGATCTGTTTTGGGGCCACTGCTGTTTGTCATTTTTATAAATGACCGGGAGGAGGGCGTAAAAGGATGGGTGAGTAAATTTGCAGATGACACTAAAGTCGGTGGAGTTGTGGACAGTGCGGAAGGATGTTGCAGGTTACAGAGGGACATAGATAAGCTGCAGAGCTGGGCTGACAGGTGGCAAATGGAGTTTAATGCAGAAAAGTGTGAGGTGATTCAGTTTGGAAGGAATAACAGGAAGACAGAGTAGTGGGCTAATGGTAAGATTCTTGGTAGTGTGGATGAGCAGAGAGATCTCGGTGTCCATGTGCATAGATCCCTGAAAAATGCCACCCAGGTTGATAGGGTTGTTAAGAAGGCGTACGGTGTGTTAGCTTTTATTGGTCGAGGGATTGAGTTTCGGAGCCATGAGGTCATGTTGCAGCTGTATAAAACTCTGATGCAGCCTCATTTGGAGTATTGTGTACAGTTCTGGTCACCTCATTATAGGAAGGATGTGGAGAGGGCCGAAGGGCCTGTACTGCGCTGTAATGTTCCATGTTCTAAACTAAACCGCTACCAGCTGAGCCTGTCGTTATGGGGATAGGGTGGAGGTGTTGACCTTGGATAGGGTGCTCTTTCCAAGAGCCGGTGCAGACTCGATGGGCCGAATGGCCTCCTTCTGCACTGTAAATTCTATGAAAAAAAAACCTTTCTTCATAACACAACCCGCAAGGCAAGTGACCGGTTTGCCAAAGACCATTCAACCTCTGCCGAGAACTGAATTGAGGCCGTTCAGAAATTGAGCAATGAGAGGTCAGAACGAACAACGAAACATGAGAGAGAGGAAGCGATTGACAAGGCTCAAACAGAATTGAAAATTACTGGGATAAGCAAAAAGATCACAGAAAGTTCATCAACAAGCAAAGCAAGAACATACATAGAACATAGAACAGAACAGGCCCTTCGGATGTAAGTAGAATATTATTTTGAGCAAACATAAGAAGCATCGACCAATGAAAAAAGGTTTTGTGTGCTCCCTCAAACAGTCGATGTAGACATGATGGGCTGAATGGCCTCATTCAATGCTGTAAGATTCTTCGATTCAAGTAGGTGTAGAGATAGAGAGTACATCTTGGCAGCTTGCTAATACTATTCTTGTTCACAGTTTGAAGCTTTTATTATTGACTGGAAGTTTGGGGAATGGTCCAAGTTTGCTATTGTATTTTGGGATCATACTTTGCAATTTGCTATTTTTCCTTTTGTTTGTCCATGATGCTTCATTTCTCTGTGATTTGGGAACCTGTGATTGGCTGAACTTTTGGCCTTGAAATTTTGGGGAATTAAGTAGTTGCACAGCACAGAAACAGAACATTCAGTTGCGTGGTTTGCATTGGTGGTTCAGTGGTAGAATTCTCACCTGCCACGCAGGAGGCCCAGGTTTGATAGCCGGCCAATGCATCGCAGCTCTTTATCATTAGGGCAGCGCGGTAGCACAAGTGGCTAGCACTGTGGCTTCAAAGCACCAGGGTCCCAGGTTCAATTCCCCGCTGGGTCACTGTCTGTGCGGAGTCTGCACGTTCTCCCCGTGTCTGCGTGGGTTTCCTCCGGGTGCTCCGGTTTCCTCCCACAGTCCAAAGACGTGCAGGTTAGGTGGATTGGTCATGATAAATTGCCCTTCGTGACCAAAACGTTTAGGAGGGGTGATTGGGTTACGGGGATGGGGTGGAAGTGAGGGTTTAAGTGGATCGATGCAGACTCGATGGGCCGAATGGCCTCCTTCTGCACTGTATGTTCTATTCAGCCTGATTAGTCTCTGCTGGTGCTTCGGTTCTACCCCTCTGAACTTCTTGAGCAAGCTTTCCAATCATAGAATCATGGAATTTACAGTGCAGAAGGAGGCCACTCAGCCCATCGAGTCTGCACCGGCCCTTGGAAAGAGCACCCCACCCAAGCCCCACACCTCCACCCTATCCTCTTTTTCTCCGTAACCCAACCTAACCTTTTGGACACTTAAGGGCAATTTATCATGGCCAATCCACCTAACCTGCACGACTTTGGACTGTTGGAGGAAACCGGAGCACCCGGAGGAAACCCACGCAGAAACGAGGAGAACGTGCAGACTTCACAGAGACAGTGACCCAGCGGGGAATCGAACCTGGGACCCTGGAGCTGTGAAGCCACAGTGCTATCCACTGTGCTACCGTGCTGCCCAAATCAATGTCTGTTAATGGCCCTGAGAATTGCCTTGGATCAATTCCTCACAATAAAGGTGCTACACTAATATAAATTGTTGTCGAGAGGTGAATTTTCATTCAAGAAAAATCAACTTCAGACAGAAAGTTGGGAGAAATCCTTCACTAAAAAAATGAGAAATGCAAGGGTTATTGAGGCAAAATGGAAGTCAAACTATGGCTCTCTCTCCCCCCCCCCCCCCCCCCCAACCGTCCCGGTGAGGTGGGCAATTTGTAAATGACATTTCCATCTGTGTTCCTGTCTCAGCTCCTGTCGGCTATCAGCTTTGTGGAATAGGTGTCGACTGTATTATCAGGTGGAAAGGTGTCAGGGCTGGCTGAGTGGAGCATTCTCGCCTTCGAGACAGGAGGTGAACTGCAAATGAAAGAACTTGCATTTATAATCTGCTGTGAAGTTCGGTTCCTGCCCCGGAGACTTGAGCACCAATGGCTGATGCAGTGCAGAGGATCTGCTGCACAGTTGAATTGGGCATGAAGCCGAGGTCCTGTCTGCCCCTGTTATGATCCCAGTAGATGGTATAACGGGATGGGAAGGGAAGTCCGGGAATGGAACCCCGGCTCAAAAGGTCATGGGTGGGAAATCGGGAAACGCGATTGGGCGGAGAATCAGTTTTGGTGCCGAAATCGTGGCGAGCGCTGGCTTCACTCCAAATCGCAATTCTCCCGTTCTTTGACAGCGACGTCATTGCATTCCAGGACGGCCATACAGGAAACAAACACCCTTGGCATGTCATTACCCGGCCTGATTCGGTATTCTTCGGAGCGTCTGCGATTCTCCGCCTCCACTCGGGCGAATTCCTGACGGCGAGGTTCACTTGTGCTTTTAAACGTCATGAAACAGGCTCCACCAGCTGCTGAGGGAGAGAGAGAGGGGGTACGGGAAGTGTCCAACATCGCCATGGTTTGCTGACGGTTATGACGCTGGCCAGTGGGCGTCTGCCAGGGCTCGGGGGGGGGGGGGGGGGGGGGGGAGGGAGTAGCAGGGGGGTGGCCAGGAGGTGGGCTGTGGGGTGGGGTTGGACGGGCACAGAACAACATTGCCACGGTCTGCAAGGTAGCCATGCAGAGCTGCAAACGCTGCTGGCTGCCCACTGTGAACCGTGGGCAACAGGTCATATGGGTGCCCCCCCCCCCCCCCCCCCCCCCCCCCCGGGCCACAGGTCATGCGGGTGCCCCCCCCAGGGCACCACCCCTCTGGCCCCAGCCAACCCATCAGCTGTGTGTGCGCGCTCCAGCACAACCAGTGCCACCTTGCTGGTGTGGGATGGTGTGTGTGGGGAGTGAAGTGTGTATACACGGCTGCAGTTTGTCAGCCTCCTGACATCTAATCGCGAACCCGGTGAATCCTACATTATATCTCAGTGGGATCGATTTTGTTCCACCTGGCGCCGGTGCCAGCCCCTCAAGGGTGGTCGAATCGGTCCAGGTACGGCGCCAGTTTTGCTGTGGTGGAACTGCATGAATCCTGACACGGCGTCAACACTTACTCTCCAGAAGGGAGAATCCTGCCACGTAACTTTTATTTTTTTATTCTCAAACCTGGAGAAACAGAGTCACAGGGGACACTAATTAGTTTTGTCAACAGGAAAAAGAAAATGATCAATCGTGAAAAAAATTGGATCGTGATACAATACTCCTTTACGGGTGGCTGAGTGGTTAGCACTGCTGCCTCAGAGCGCCAGGGGCCCAGGTTCCATTCCAACCACGGGCGACTGTCTGTGCGGAGTTTGTACATTCGCCCCGTGTCTGCGTGGGTTTCCTCCGAGTGCTGAAGGATGTATGGATTGGACATGCTAAAATGCCCCTTCAGGTGAGGTTGCCGGAATAGGACAGGGGACTGGACCTAGCTCTTTCAAAGGGTTAGTGCAGATTAGATGACCCGAATGGCCTCTTTCTGCACTGCAGGGATTCTATAATCCTAGAGTACACCCCCCTCAGTTTAACAATTAAACACAGATTTTAGGATTAACATGGATTACAAAGTACATCTTAAACTACAATGGGTTTATTAACACAAAGTCCCCTTTAAGCAGACAAGATGACTGTGGTCAGACACACTCCTCTCTGAAACCAAGTAGATGTCTGCAAATTTCTCCTCAGAACACCCCATGATGATCCTTATACAGTGAGCCACTCTGTCTCACTGAACTCCGGCTTCCACACGAGTCATTTCAAATTCCGCTTTCAAAAATTCATACTTTCAAATCTCCTTTTAAGTGATTCTTTCCCCCTGCTGCTTCCACCAAGGTTTCACTTTCAGGTTTCGCCCCTCACCCCTCAGGTTTGCTTTGTCTTAAAGTCTTTTACACCAACTCCAGGGTCCAGCCACCGATTTCCACAATTAATTCAAATGCGATTTAATGGGAAAGGAGCTGAATTTTGGACCTGTTTAGCGGGATGTTTGTCGCACCTGCAGCACCGAGAACACTGCAAGTTAACGGTACTTTGCCTTATTTATGGCCTCGGTGGGGAATGCCTAGCGAAGGCTGCACTTACATCACTTCCTGCACTGACAAACTCAGAGAGTCTCCTTCTCGGGCAGTCCCTCAGTGTCGAGGATGGCTGGTTCCACTCCGGGCAGGTGGGTTCTGCGGTGGCGGAATAGTCCGACCCTGGATCCGCAGACTCTGCCGCAGGTTTGGCAGGAGGTGTTTGATGGGGTGGGTGGGTGAGGCGCTCTGGATTCTGCGCTGTCCTTCCGCTGTTTATGCTTTGCCTCCGCGTGCTCCACTCTACGACGCTCAAGGCGATTGGCGACTCCGTGGCTGCTTTTTCTCCAGGTTGTGCTTTCTAAGGTAAACGATTCACATGTGTTGGTGAAAATGTTGTATTTATTTAGGGAGGTTTCAGAGTGCGCTTGTAGCGTTTCCACTGCCCTCCTAGTGATCGCTTGCCATTGCGGAACCCATAGTGGAGCACTTGTTTCCGGAGTCTTGTGTCGGGCATGCGGGCAATGTGGCCCACCCATCGCAGCTGGTCGGGTATGACCAGTGCCTCGATACTGGGGACATTGGTCTGGGAGACTATGCTCACATTGGCACGCCTACCTGCCAGTGGATTTGCAGGGTTTTGCGGAGGTATCATTGGTGATATCCATCTGGGGATTTGAGGTGTCTGCTGTATGTTGTCCATGTTTCTGATGCATACAGGAGGGAGGGGACCAAGGCTGCTCTGTTGACCATGAGCTTGGTGCTGGGTTTTAGGTCTCGGTTTTTAAACACTCTGTTCCTCAGGCGTTCGGAGACTTCACTGGTGCATTGGAGTCGATGTTTGATTTGGTCGTCAATGTCTGCTCCCACCGAGCGGAGGCTCCCGAGGTCTGGGAAATGATCCACATTGTCCAAGGGCTCACCGTTGATCTTGATGGTTGGTTTTGTGTGGCCGGACCGGGCTGGTAGAGAACTTCTGTGGGCAGCTGCAAGGTTGACAGTCAAAGGCCTTTGGGAGATGGAAGAAGGACATGTACAGAGGTTGATGCTGCTTCCTGCACTTTTCCAGGATTTTCCGCACGCTGAAGATCCCTGTCCATTGAGCCTCTTGATGGGTGGAAGCCGTACTGAGACTCAGGGAGGAACTCTTCAGCCACAGGGAGGAGGCGGTTGAGGAGCATTTTCACGGTGACCTTTCCCGTGGCGGAGAGTAGGGAAATCCCTCTGTAATTTCCGCCGTCGGACCTGTCTCTTTTCTTGAAGGTGGTCACAATTAAGGCACCTCTGAGATCATCCAGCAGGCTCTCTTCCTTCCAGACAAGAGTGAAGAGGTTGAGGATTCTTCAAGAGTGCATCTCCGCCGCATTTCAGTGCTTCTGTAGGGATTCCATCTGTGCCAGAGGCCTTGTTGTTCTTCAGCTGTCAGATGCCTTTTTTGACCTCATGGCGAGCTGGGGTTGTGCTGAGGTGGTGGTGGGTAGCATGTTGCAGGATGGTGTCGAGGACGGTTGTGTCGAAGTCTGTATCTTGGTTGAGGAGGTCCTCGAAGTGTCTCTCCAGCGGGTGATGAGCGTCTCTCCGATTTTGGCATGGCCCCTGGGTACTCGGACCGTAGATGGTTTAGATTGTGCTGAAGAAGCCTCGCAGATAATGGTTCTCTGAGTCTCCTGCGCTCTTTCTACCCACCATCTGTTCTTTTTTTAATTCTTTTTTTTTCAGGATAAATTTAGAGTACCCAATTAATTTTTTCCAATTAAGGGGCAATTAAGTGTGGCCAATCCACCTACCCTGCACATCTTTGGGTTGTGGGGATGAAACCCACGCAAGCACGGGGAGAATGTGCAAACTCCACACGGGTAGTGACCCAGAGCCGGGATCGAACCTGGGACCTCAGCGTTGTGATGCAATAATGCTAACCACTAGGCCACTGTGCTGCCCCCACCATTTGTTCTTTTGGTCACGTTCTTTGTTACACCTCAGCCTTCAGTTGCCTATCGGTTTGTTTCCTCTCACTCGAGGTTTGGTGGAGCTGCCAGTTCAGGAACACCTTGCACTTGTGGTCAAGAGGATCCTGTATCTCCTGATTGTTATCGTCGGACCAGTCGTGGTGTTCCCTGCTTGAGACCCCGAGCATCTCCTCACAGCTGCTCGACATGGTGGCTATGGTGGCTTTTAAGGTGGACCAGGGACTGTGGGTGTTCTGCGGCTTTGGCTCGTTGGTCATCACCAGGTTAGCTGTGAGTCATCGACTGAGTCGCTCTTTATTCTCGGGGTCTTTGAGTCCAGCGACATTGAATCTCCTGGTGCAGAGTTTCTTCTGCCTGTATTGGTTTGGGGCCAGGGTGATGAAGATGGTAGAGCGGATTAGTCGGTAGTCAGTCCACCAATCACCGGTTCTAGTCGTGGCACGAGTGATGCGGAGGTCTTTGCGGTCCCTTGCCTGGACAATGCTATTAAGTGTCAGTGCTTGGAGTGGGGGTGGTCCATGAGGCCTTCTGCGTGTCCCTCTGGCACAACATAGTGTTTTAGATTACCGGGTCATGTTCTAAACATTTTATCAGGCGGAGGACTCCATTGGTGTTTGTTTTCCTCTTGTCTACCCTGCCTTACATGCCTTTACAAAGGTTCACGTCCTTCCCAGCTCGACCATTAAAGTTCCCAAGGAGAATCAGCTTGTCTCTCTTTGAGATGTGGGACAATGATTGGTCGAGGCTGGAGTAGAATGCTTCTTCTATCTCGGCCATTACATCTCGGGTTGGGGCGGAGGCACTGACGGCTGTGATGTGCTGCTTCTAAGCCAGGGTGAGCCGGAGGGTCATGAGTCGTTCTCTCACCCAACAGGGGAGGGTTCGTTGAGACGTCTGACCAACTTCTTTCTGGATCTCCTCCATCAGAGAAAATGGCTTCTTTCTAAATACACTATCGAGCCCATTACATCACCTTGAAACCTGTCTAAATTAGATGGAATGCACCTCCAAGACCAGTAATACCTTCCTGTGCGCAGAACTGAGTTCAGTTAATCCAGATGGAGCCTGAGCAACTATGCAACTAAGGCACCTTCTTGTCTTCTTTGTAGTCTCACCCTGCTTTGAGACAACGGACAACAGTTATTTTGCTCATTTGGAGTTGTGCGATCGGCTTTAGACGTGCTTTGCACTAGTGTCGAATGTACTCAAAACAACATCTCTTTGTTGAGCATCCGGTACACACAGCTGGCCTGCAAACGGACTCTCAAAGTCGAGCATGAGCAATCCGCACCATGTGTTTCCCCCAGCACCCTGTGTTACTGACTGTATCTCTACTGATGTTAATCCAGCTCCCTCACACTGTCACTCAGTAACCCCTCTCCCCCAGCACCCTGTGTTACTGACTGTATCTCTACTGATGTTAATCCAGCTCCCTCTCATTGTCTCTCAGTAATCCCACTCCCCCAGCACCCTGTGTTACTGACTGTATCTCTACTGATGTTAATCCAGCTCCCTCACTCTGTCACTCAGTAACCCCTATCAATTTCCCGAGCACGTGCGAGCCCCGGGCGCCGCCATCTTGGCTGGAGTCTCAGGACGCCGTTTCGGATGACCGCTCACCGCCCGAGGAAAATCTTCAGCTTCTACCACGACTCGCCTCGGTGACTCAGGACCAGTCTCGGCCCTGAACTCTCTTGACCGCACACAAAACATCCTGCCGGGATCACAGAGAGCTTCATACACCCCGACATGGTAAGGCACTGTTCTCTTCCCATACACCCAGTTAATCAAAGAGTCTCCCTGGCCTCCGGGTCTCACTCTGTAGTGATCAAGGGGTTTTGCGTAGCTAACCTCACCGTCCAAGGAAGAGAATTAAAGAATTTCCGAGTCTACGTCCTCCCTCACCTCTGCGCTGCCACGCTCCTGGGATTGGACTTCCAATGCAATCTCCAGAGCTTAACCTTTAAATTCGGCGGCCCTATACCCCCCTCACTGTCTGCAGCCTAGCGACCCTCAAGGTCGACCTGCCTTCCCTTCTCGCGGACCTCACCCCGGATTGCAAACCCGTCGCCACCAGGAGCAGACGGCACAGTGCCCAGGACCGGACCTTCATCAGGTCCGAGGTCCAAAAGCTTCTGAAGGAAGGCATTATCGAGGCTGGCAACAGTCCCTTGAGAGCTCAAGTAGTGGTTGTAAACCCCGGGGAGAAGCAGAGGATGGTCATCGATTATAGTCAGACCATCAACAGGTATACGCAGCTCGACGCGTACCCTCTCCCCCGCATATCTGATTTGGTCACTGAGATTGCACAATACAAGGTCTTTTCCACGGTGGATCTCAAGTCCGCCTACCACCAGCTCCCCATCCGCCCTAGCGACTGCAAATACATTGCATTCGAAGCAGATGGGCGGCTCTACCACTTCCTAAGGGTTCCCTTCGCTGTCACAAATGGAGTATCGGTCTTCCAACGGGAGATGGACCGAATGTTTGACCGGTACGATTTGCGGGCCATGTTTCCGTACCTCGACAACGTCACCATCTGCGGCCACGATCAGCAGGACCACGACACCAACCTCCGAAAATTCCTCCATACCGCAAAAATCCTTAACTTAACCTACAATAAGGACAAATACGTGTTCAGCACCGACCGTCTAGCCATCCTCGGCTACGTAGTGCATGATGGACTCATAGGCCCAGATCCCCAACGCATGCGCCCCCTCATGGAGATTCCCCTCCCCCACTGCTCCAAGGCCCTGAAATGCTGTCTGGGATTTTTTTCATATTACGTCCAGTGGGTCCCCAATTGTGCGGAAAAGGCCCGCTCACTAATCCAACCATATTTTTCCCCCTGTCGGCAGAGGCCCGCCAGGCCTTCAGCTGCATAAAGGCGGACATCGCAAAGGCTACGATGCACGCAATCGATGAATACCTTCCCTTCCAAGTCGAGAGCAACGAGTCCGACGTAGCTCTGGCGGCCACCCTCAACAGGGGCTGGTTTAGCACAGAGCTAAATCGCTGGCTTTGAATGCAGACCAATCAGGCCAGCAGCACGGTTCGATTCCCGTACCAGCCTCCCCGGACAGGCACCGGAATGTGGCGACTAGGGGCTTTTCACAGTAACTTCATTGAAGCCTACTCGTGACAATAAGCGATTTTCATTTTTCATTTCAACCAAGCGGGCAGACCCGTGGCCTTCTTCTCACGCACCCTCCATGCTTCAGAAATCCATCATTCCTCCGTTGAAAAGGAGGCCCAGGCCATAGTAGAAGCTGAGCGGCACTGGAGGCATTACCTGGCCAGCAGGAGATACACGCTCCTCACTGACCAACGGTCGGTAGCTTTCATGTTTGATAATGCACAGTGGGGCAAGATAAAGAACGATAGGATCTTACGGTAGAGAATCGAGCTCTCCACCTACAACTATGAGATCTTGTATTGTCCCGGGAAGCTAAACGAGCCTCCTGATGCCCTATCCTGCGGCACATGTGCCAACGCACAAGTGGACCGACTCTGGGCCCTCCATGAGGACCTCTGCCACCCGGGGGTCACTCGATTCTTCCATTTCATCAAGACCCGCAACCTGCCCTACTCCATTGAGGAGGTCAGGACCGCCACCAGGAACTGCCAAATCTGCGCGGAGTGCAAGCCACACTTCTACAGGCCAGAGAAAGTGCACCTGGTAAAGGCTTCCCGTCCCTTTGAACGCCTCAGTATGGACTTCAAAGGGCCCCTTCCCTCCACTGACCGCGACACGTACTTCCTGAACGTGATTGATGAGTACTCCCGGTTCCCATTCGCCATCCCCTGCCCTGACATGACCGCAGCCACTGTCATAACAGCCCTCCACAGTATCTTTACCCTGTTCGGATTCCCCGCCTACATACACAGCGATAGGGGGTCCTCCTTTATGAGCGATGAACTGCGTCAATTCCTGCTCAGCAAGGGCATTGCCTCGAGCAGGACGACCTGTTATAACCCCCGGGGAAACGGACAGGTAGAGAGAGAGAACGGAACGGTCTGGAAGACCGTCCTACTGGCCCTACGGTCCAGGAATCTCCCAGTCTCCCGCTGGCAGGAGGTCCTTCCTGATACACTCCACTCTATTCCATCACTGCTGTGTACCACAACCAATGAAACACCTCATGAACGTCCCCTTGTCTTCCCCAGGAAGTCCTCCTCCGGGACCTTGCTCCCAACGGCTGGCAGCTCCTGGACCCATTCTGTTCCGCAAACACGTGCGGCTGCACAAGTCGGACCCATTGGTCGAGAGGGTCCGCCTCCTTCACGCTAACCCTCAGTATGCCCATACCCCGACGGCCGGCAGGATACGGTCTCCCTATGGGACCTGGCATCTGAAAGACGAGGCCACGGAATAGGTATCAGCAATAGTGACCACAGGTAAAAAAGATGTCACGGTGAGGAAAACTTGACTCGATGTAGTTGAATAAGGCACATCTCAGACAACATCACCCGATGAAGACAATGGAACAGATGATAGCAGCTCTTTCCAAGGGCCTGTGCAGACTCGATGGGCCGAGTTGCCTCCTTCTGCACTGGAAATTCTATGATTCTGTGATTGTCAAATGCCAAGTGTTCAGCATTCTCGGTGTGAAATGTGGGTTCTGGTAGATCCCGTTTGATGAGGAATACTTGAAACTAACCACATTCATGTCTTCGATAGGCAGATATTGTTTTCTTTGTGTACCCAATGGGATCTCCGTGGGTAGTGAGGTCTTCCAGGGGTAAATGGGGCAACTCTGTGCAGGCCAACCTTGGGAGATCATTGTTGATGATGGCCTGGTTTGGGGTTCTACTATGCAAAACATGATGCACATTTTTCTCTCGTCCGTGACAGAACCAGGACTATACAGTTGAAGCTTAGCCCTGCAAAATACCGACTCAGGGTCCACAAGGTTCCTTACATGGGTCATTTACTCACAGGTGATGGTGTGTAGCCTGACCCAGGCAAGACAAGGGGTATAGGGCAGATGGCCGTTCCCATGGACAGGAACACCTGACAGTGCTTTATTTGTTTGACAAATTATCTTTCTAAGTTCATCCCGTGTTACAGTGAGGTCATTGGACCTCTTCAACAACTTCTCCACCAGGCCATTGAATATCCCTGGCTGGAGCATCACCCAGTGGTATTAACCACACTCAAACAGGCACGCACAGCCCCACCGGTGCGGCAATACTTTGATGTTCGCACACCCGTACTTTTATCAACAGAGGCCTCCCAGCACAGACTTGGTCCAATCCGTGTCCAGAATGGCTTCAAGAGCCCTCATCAACACTGGGACTCGTTCTGCACAAATTGAAAAGGAAATTCTCGCTTTCGTCCACCTGTCAGAAATTTTATTTTTTTTAAAGAAATTTGAAATGAAATGAAAACTGCTTATTGTCACGAGTAGGCTTCAAATGAAGTTACTGTGAAAAGCCCCTAGTCGCCACATTCCGGTGAGGCTGGTGCGGGAATCGAACCGTGCTGCTGGCCTGCCCTAGTCTGCTTTCAAAGCCAGCGATTTAGCCCAGTGTGCTAAACCAGCCCCTGGTTCTAGAGTACCCAAATTTAGAGTACGCAATTCATTTTTTCCAATTAAGGGGCAATTTAGCGTGGCCAATCCACCCAACCTGCACATCTTTGGGTTGTGGGGGTGAAATCCACGCAAACACGGGGAGAATGTGCAAACTCCACACGGGCAGTGACCCAGAGCCGGGATTGAACTCGGCGCCGTGAGGCAGCAATGCTAACCATTGCGCCACCATGCTGCCGCCTGTCAGAAATGTAATTACTTCACGTACGGCCATCCTGAAACTGGAACAGATCAACTAGTCACTCATAACTGTCTGCGTCTGCACAGCTACAATGCATGATGCTAACGTTGCAACGATACAATCTCAGCATCATCGACAAACGTGTCAAGGACTGTACCTCTCCAGAGCCTTCTTACTCACCGATCAGGCAGATCAGGAAGACAAACATTGTCACAATAGAGGTGTTGTCCTCTTGTCGAATGAGGGAACTCAAAAGATGTTTTCCAGGCGGATATCCCATTGACACAATTGCATGACATCATCATGAGGGGCTGGCCAGAATCCTCAAGGGAGCTCCCCACAAGCTCCGCATATTCTTTACTAACCATGCAGGATGGACTAACACTGGGACAAGAACAGAGCTGGGCCGGTTAGACTGGTACGCAAGGTTGGCGGGAAAAGCTGTCGCTGAATAATCGGCTACCTTCAAAACAGACATAGTCCTGACACAGTCAAGGTATAGTCCCTAAAAAGTGCAAAGTTGGGCGGCAGGGTAGCACAGTAGTTAGCACTCTTGTTTCACATTGCCAGGAACCTGGGTTCAATTCCCGGCTTGGGTCGCTGTCTGTGCAGAGCCTGCACGTTCTCCCAGTGCCTGCGTAGGTTTCCTCCGGGCGCTCCGGTTTCCTCCCACAAATCCTGAAAGACGTGCTTGTTCGGTGAATTGAACATTCTGAATTCTCTCTCAGTGTACCTGAACAGGCGCTGGAGTGTGACGACTAGGGGCTTTTCACAGTAACTTCACTGCAGTGTTAATGTAAGCCTACTTGTGACACTAATAAAGATTATTATTATTTGAAAAATCCATGGGGTGGGATTCTCCGCCGGCGGGATTCTCCGTTATGCTGGCGCCCGGGGGTTTCCCGATGGCGGGTGGCTGCCCCACAATGGGAAACCCCGTTGACCAGCCCGGTGTAACGGAGAATCCCGCTGCCAGGTCAGGGTAGAAATGTGGTGCGGCGGGGCAGAGAATCCAGCCCCATAGCTTCCTGGATGAAAAAGGAGACAGAAACTAAAATGAGGAAGAAAAAAAACGTGTGCTTATGACAGGTATCAGGTAGAAAATGCAGTTGCAAACCAAGAGGAATTGAGAAGGTTCAGGGGGGAGGTGGAAAAGGACATTAGAGAAGCAAAGAGGGATTAGGAGGAAAGTTTGGCATCCAACTTGGCAGCAAACTTAGCAACAGTGCCTTCAGTACTTTCTTCCTGATCATTAATGTATATTGTGAAAAGTTGTGGTCCCAGCACAGACCTCTGAGGCACACCGCTAGTCACCGGCTGCCATCCTGAAAAATACCCCTTTATCCCCACTCTCTGCCCTCTGCCAGTCAGCCAATCCTCTATCCATGCCAGGATCTTACCCTGAACACCATGGGCTCTAACTTATTGAACAGTCTCCTATGTGGCACATTGTCAAATCTAAATAAATCACGTCCACTGGTTCTCCTTTGTCTAACTTCCTTGTTCCCTCCTCAAAGAACTCTAACAGATTTGTCAGGCATGACCTCCCTTTGACAAAGCCGTGCTGACTTCGCAATCTCATCTTTAATAACAGAATCTAAAATCTTACCAATGACCGAAGTCAGGCTAACCGGCCTATGATTTCCTGTCTTCTGCCTCCCTCCCTTCTTAAACAGTAAGTGTTACATTAGCTACTTTCCAGTCCTCTGGGACCCTTCCTGCCTCCAGTGATTCCTGAAAGATCATCACTAATGCCTCCACAATTTCCTCAGCTATCTCCTTTAGAACCCTGGGGTGTAGTCCATCCGGTCCAGGTGATTTATCCACCTTCAGACCTTTCAGATTCTCCAGAACCTTCTCCTTAGTTAACTGTTAAATGACAACCAGTTGGAATTTCAATTAATTTGCGAGTCAGTAGCTTATGTGGGGAGTTGAACAAACATTTCGAATCACAGTCGCTGCGATCAGGATTCGAACCTTCGCAGTGAAACCCCATTGGATTTCAAGTCCAACTCCCGAACCACTCGGCCATCACAGCTGCGTACCTTCTCCTTAGTAATGGTCACTGCACTCACCTCTGCCCCCTGATTCTCCAGGAGCTCTGACATCCCACTGGTGTCTTCCACTGTGAAGACTGATGCAAATTAACTATTCAGTTCATGTGCCATTTCTTTGTTTCCTATTATTACTTCCCCAGTCACATTTTCCAGTGGTCCAATGTCTATTTTTGCCTATCTCTTACCTTTGATATATTGAAAAAAATCTCTTCCTATCTTCCTTTATATTACTAGCTAGTTTGCACTCATACTTCATCTTCTCCCCCCTTATTGCTTTTAAAGGCTTCCCAATCCTTTGGCTTCCCACTAATCCTTGCTACTTTGTATGCTTTTTCATTAGCCTTTATGCTGTCCTTGACATCCCTCGTCAGCCATGGCTGCCTTGTCCTCCCCTTAGCATGTTTCCTCCTCCTTGGGATGAATTTCTGCTGTGTCTCCCTAATAACCCCCAAAAACTCCTGCCATTGCTGTTCCACTGTCTTCCCTGCTAGGCTCCTTTTCCAATCAACTCTGGCCAGCTCCTCCCTCATGTCTTTGTAGTAACTCTTATTTAATTATAATACCGTTATATCTGATTACAGCTTCTCCCTCTCAAACTGCAGGGTAAATTCTATCATATTGTGGTCACTGTTCCCGAAGGGTTCCTTCACCTTAAGTTCCCTAATCAAGTCTCCCTCATTTCACATCACCAAATCCAGAATTGCTTATTCCCTAGAAGGCTCTGTCACAAGGTACTCCAAAAAAACATCTCTTAGAAATTCCTTTTCTTGGGATCTACTACCAACCTGATTTTCCCAGTCCACCTGCATATTGAAGTCCCCCGTGATTATTGTAATATTGCGTTTTTCACATGCCTTTTCTATCTCCTGATTTATTTTCTGACCCACAACCTGACTACTGCTAGGGGACCTGTACATAACTCCTATCCCCATCAAACACTCCCAGGACAGGTACAGCACGGTGATAGATACAGAGTAAAGCTCCCTCTACACTGTCCCAATCAAACACTCCCAGGACAGGTACAGCACAGGGTTAGATACAGAGTAAAGCTCCCTCTACACTGTCCATATCAAATACTCCCAGGACAGGTACAGCACGGGGTTAGATACAGAGTAAAGCTCCATCTGCACTGTCCCAATCAAACACTCCCAGGACAGGTACAGCACAGGGTTAGATACAGAGTAAAGCTCCCTCTACACTGTCCCAATCAAACACTCCCAGGACAGGTACAGCACAGGGTTAGATACAGAGTAAAGCTCCCTCTACACTGTCCCATCAAACACTCCCAGGACAGGTACAGCACAGGGTTAGATACAGAGTAAAGCTCCCTCTACACTGTCCCAATCAAACACTCCCAGGACAGGTACAGCACGGGGTTAGATACAGAGTAAAGCTCCCTCTACACTGTCCCCATCAAACACTCCCAGGACAGGTACAGCACAGGGTTAGATACAGAGTAAAGCTTCCTCTACACTGTCCCAATCAAACACTCCCAGGACAGGTACAGCACAGGGTTAGATACAGAGTAAAGCACCCTCTACACTGTCCCGATCAAACACTCCCAGGATAGGAAAAACATGGGGTTAGATACAGAGTAAAGCACCCTCTACACTGTCCCGATCAAACACTCCCAGGATAGGTACAACAAAGAGTTAGATACAGAGTGAAAAGCAAAAGTCATTGCTCTTCCCTTTTGAGAGAGAGCTGACTGGTAGTGATTGAACCTGTGGGTCACCACACTTCCAACAAAGAACAAAGAACAAAGAAAAGTACAGCACAGGAACAGGCCCTTCGGCCCTCCAAGCCTGTGCCGACCATGCTGCCAGTCGAAACTAAAATCTTCTACACTTCTAGGGTCCATATCACTCTATTCCCATCCTATTCATGTATTTGTCAAGATGACCCTTAAACTTCACTATCGTCCCTGCTTCCACCACCTCCTCCAGCAGCGAGTTCCAGGCACCCACTACCCTCTGTGTAAAAAACTTGCCTCGTATATCTCCTCTAAACCTTGCCCCTCGCACCTTAAATCTATGCCCCCTAGTAATTGACCCCCTCTACCCTGGGACAGACTCTGACTAACCACTTTATCTATGCCCCTCATAATTTTGTAGACCTCTATTAACTCGCCCCTCAACCTCCGTCGTTCCAGTGAGAACAAACCGAGTTCATTCAACCGCTCCTCATAGCTAATGCCCTCCATACCAGGCAGCATCCTGGTAAATCTCTTCTGCACCCTCTCTAAGGCCTCCACATCCTTCTGCTAGTGTGGCGACCAGAATTGAATACTCCAAGTGTGGCCTTACTAAGGTTCTATACAGCTGCAATATGACTTGCCAATTCTTATACTCAATGCCCCGGCCAATGAAGGCAAGCATGTTGTATGCCTTTTTGATCTGTGTTGCCCCTTTCAGTGACCTATGGACCTGTACATCTAGATCTCTCTGACTGTCAATACTCTTGAGGGTTCTACCATTCACTGTATATTCCCTTCCTGCGTTAGACCTTCCAAAATGCATTACCTCACATTTGTCCGATTAAACTCCATCTGCCATCTCTCCGCCCAAGTCTCCAAACAATCTAAATCCTGCTGTATCCTCTGACAGTCCTCATCGCTATCCGCAATTCCACCAACTTTTGTGATGTCCGCATACTTACTAATCAGACCAGTTACATTTTCCCCCAAATCATTTATATATACTATGAACAGCAAAGGTCCCAGCACTGATCCCTGTGGAACACCACTAGTCACAGCCCTCCAATCAGAAAAGCACCCTTCCATTGCTACTCTCTGCCTTCTATGACTGAGCCAGTTCTTTATCCAACTTGTCAGCTCACCTCTGATCCCGTGTGACATCACCTTTTGTACCAGTCTGCCATGAGGGACCTTGTCAAAGGCCTAACTGAAGTCCATATAGACAACATCCACTGTCCTACCTGCATCAATCATCTTTGTGACCTCCTTGAGAAACTCTATCAAGTTAGTGAGACACGACCTCCCCTTCACAAAACCATGCTGCCTCTTGCTAATATGTCCACTTGTTTCCAAATGGGAGTAGGTCCTGTCTCGAAGAATTCTCTCCAGTAATTTCTCTACCACCGACGTAAGATCACCGGCCTGTAGTTCCCTGGATTATCCTTGCTACCCTTCTTAAACAAAGGAGCAACATTGGCTATTCTCCAGTCCTCCGGGACATCACCTGAAGACAGTGAGGATCAAGGCCTCAGCAATTTCCTCTCTAGCCTCCTTCAGTATTCTGGGGTTGACCCCATCAGACCCTGGGGACTTATCCACCTTAATATTTTTCAAGACGCCCAACATCTCTTGTTTTTGGATCTCAATGTGACCCAGGCTATCTACACACCCTTCTCCAGACTCAACATCCACCAATTCCTTCTCTTTGCTGAATACTGATGCAAGGTATTCATTTAGTACCTCGTCCATTTCCTCTGACTCCACACATAGATTCCCTCCCCTGTCCTTCAGTGGGCCAACCCTTTCCCTGGCTACCCTATTGCTTTTTATGTCCGTGTAAAAAGCCTTGGGATTTTCCTTAACCCTATTTGCCAATGACTTTTCGGGACCCCTTTTAGCCCTCTGTCCAGGGGCTGGTTTAGCACAGGGCTAAATAGCTGGCTTTGAAAGCAGACCAAGGCAGGCCAGCAGCACGGTTCAATTCCCGTACCAGCCTCCCCGAACAGACGCCGGAATGTGGCGGCTAGGGGCTTTTCACAGTAACTTCATTTGAAGCCTACTTGTGACAATAAGCGATTTTCATTTTCATTCCTACTTCCTTATATTCCACACAGGCTTCATCTGTTCCCAGCCTTCTAGCCCTGACAAATGCCTCCTTTTTCTTTTTGACAAGGTCTACAATATCTCTTGCCATCCAAGGTTCCTGAAATTTGCCATATTTATCCTTCTTCCTCACAGGAACATGCCAGTCCTGAATTCCTTTCAACTGACATTTGAAAGCCTCCCACATGTCAGCTGTTGATTTACCCTCAAACATCCGCCCCCAATCTAGGTTCTTCATTTCCCGCCTAATATTGTTATAATTAGCCTTCCCCCAATTTAGCACATTCACCCTAGGACCACTCTTATCCTTGTCCACCAGCACGTTAAAAATTACTGAACTGTGGTCACTGTTCCTGAAATGCTCCCCTACTGAAACTTCTACCACCTGGCCGGGCTCATTCCCCAATGCCAGGTCCAGTACAGCCCCTTCCCTAGTTGGACTATCTACATATTGTTTTAAGAAGCCCTCCTGAATGCTCCTTACAAACTCTGCCCCGTCCATGCCCCTAGCACTAAGTGAGTCCCAGTCAATATTGGGGAAGTTAAAGTTTCCCATCACGACAACCCTGCTGCTTTTACTCCTTTCCAAAATCTGTCTACCGATCTGCTCCTCTATCTCCCGCTGGCTGTTGGGAGGCCTGTGGTAAACCCCCAACATTGTGACTGCACTCTTCTTATTCCTGATCTCTACCCATATAGCCTCACTGCCCTCTGAGGTGTCCTCCCACAGTACAGCTGTGATATTCTCCCTAACCAGTAGCGCAAATCCTCCACCCCTTTTACATTCCCCCTCTATCCTGCCTGAAACATCTAAATCCTGGAACGTTTAGCTGCCAATCCTGTTCTTCTCTCAACCAGGTCTCTGTAATGGCAACAACATCATAGTTCCAAGTACTAATCCAAGCTCTAATTTCATCTGCTTGACCTGTTGTACTTCTTGCATTAAAACATATGCACTTCAGGCCACCAGTCCCGCTGTTTTCAGCAACATGTCCCTGTCTGCTTTTCCAGTGAGGGACAAGGTTGAGAAGGCATGTTGTTTGCATCATTCCACATCACAGGTTAACCGACCCCTGGATGCAGATTTCTGCGTGCTTGCAGCTGATCATCACCAGCAGTATTAATAGAAAGGACGGGCTAATAAATAAGGTACAGCTAAAATAAACATCTTATAGCCAGTGACTTTCCCACAGATCTACCTGTTCCGCTCCAAGTGGAAATTGGCAGGAGGAATGTGTCAGTTCTGTAATTGCCAGTAATTCGAAGCTGCCAGAAGCATCAGGTCAGCGTGTAGTGACTCATGCTGCAGTCACGCCATTGGACACTGGAGTCTCGCATGTTGCCTTGAAGCAGGAACGCCGAGCTCTGGCTGTCAATTCACAATAACTCCAGTGAAATCCTGGTGGCCTCGTAACAGAGTTCTTCACAGCACAGCACGAGCCTCTGGTGCCACAGTGTTCCTGATGGAGATTCAGAGTAAAGCACCATCAGCTACAGTCGCACTGAACCTGATGGGGCTCCACACTCACCATCAGGTACAGTCGCAGTGTTCCTGATGGACCCCCACACTCACCATCAGGTACAGTCGCAGTGTTCCTGATGGACCCCCACACTCACCATCAGGTACAGTCGCAGTGTTCCTGATGGACCCCCCACACTCACCATCAGGTACAGTCGCAGTGTTCCTGATGGACCCCCCACACTCACCATCAGGTACAGTCGCAGTGTTCCTGATGGGGCCCCACACTCACCATCAGGTACAGTCGCAGTGTTCCTGATGGACCCCCCACACTCACCATCAGGTACAGTCGCAGTGTTCCCGATGGGGCTCCACACACACCATCAGGTACAGTCGCAGTGTTCCTGATGGGGCTCCACACACACCATCAGGTACAGTCGCAGTGTTCCTGATGGGGCTCCACACACACCATCAGGTACAGTCGCAGTGTTCCTGATGGGGCTCCACACTCACCATCAGGTACAGTCGCAGTGAACCTGATGGACCCCCCACACTCACCATCAGGTACAGTCGCAGTGTTCCTGATGGGGCTCCACACTCACCATCAGGTACAGTCGCAGTGTTCCTGATGGGGCTCCACACTCACAATCAGGTACAGTCGCAGTGTTCCTGATGGGGCCCCACACTCACCATCAGGTACAGTCGCAGTGTTCCTGATGGAGTCCCACACTCACCATCAGGTACAGTCGCAGTGTTCCTGATGGACCCCCCACACTCACCATCAGGTACAGTCGCAGTGTTCCTGATGGAGTCCCACACTCACCATCAGGTACAGTCGCAGTGTTCCTGATGGGGCCCCACACTCACCATCAGGTAGAGTCGCAGTGTTCCTGATGGGGTCCCACACTCACCATCAGGTACAGTCGCAGTGTTCCTGATGGACCCCCCACACACACCATCAGGTACAGACGCAGTGTTCCTGATGGACCCCCCACACTCACCATCAGGTACAGTCGCAGTGTTCCTGATGGGCCCCCACACTCACCATCAGGTACAGTCTCAGTGTTCCTGATGGACCCCCACACTCACCATCAGGTACATTCGCAGTGTTCCTGATGGAGTCCCACACTCACCATCAGGTACAGTCGCAGTGTTCCTGATGGGGCCCCACACTCACCATCAGGTACAGTCGCAGTGTTCCTGGTGGACCCCACACTCACCATCAGGTACAGTCGCAGTGTTCCTGATGGACCCCCACACTCACCATCAGGTACAGTCGCAGTGTTCCTGGTGGACCCCCACACTCACCATCAGGTACAGTCGCAGTGTTCCTGATGGACCCCCACAATCACCATCAGGTACAGTCGCAGTGTTCCTGATGGAGCTCCACACTCACCATCAGGTACAGTCGCAGTGTTCCTGATGGGGCCCCACACTCACCATCAGGTACAGTCGCAGTGTTCCTGATGGAGTCCCACTCTCACCATCAGGTACAGTCGCAGTGTTCCTGATGGGGCCCCACACTCACCATCAGGTACAGTCGCAGTGTTCCTGATGGGGTCCCACACTCACCATCAGGTACAGTCGCAATGTTCCTGATGGGGCCCCACACTCACCATCAGGTACAGTCGCAGTGTTCCTGATGGACCCCCACACTCACCATCAGGTACAGTCGCAGTGTTCCTGATGGAGTCCCACATTCACCATCAGGTACAGTCGCAGTGAACCTGATGGAGTCCCACACTCACCTTCAGGTACAGTCGCAGTGTTCCTGCTGGACCCCCACACTCAACATCAGGTACAGTCGCAGTGTTCCTGATGGACCCCCACACTCACCATCAGGTACAGTCGCAGTGAACCTGATGGAGTCCCACACTCACCATCAGGTACAGTCGCAGTGAACCTGATGGAGTCCCACACTCACCATCAGGTACAGTCACAGTGATCCGGATGGGGCTCCACACTCACCATCAGGTACAGTCGCAGTGTTCCTGATGGAGTCCCACTCTCACCATCAGGTACAGTCGCAGTGTTCCTGATGGACCCCCACACTCACCATCAGGTACAGTCGCAGTGTTCCTGATGGAGTCCCACACTCACCATCAGGTACAGTCGCAGTGAACCTGATGGGGCCCCACACTCACCATCAGGTACAGTCGCAGTGAACCTGATGGGGCCCCACACTCACCATCAGGTACAGTCGCAGTGAACCTGATGGGGCCCCACACTCACCATCAGGTACAGTCGCAGTGAACCTGATGGACCCCCACACTCACCATCAGGTACAGTCGCAGTGTTCCTGATGGACCCCCCACACTCACCATCAGGTACAGTCGCAGTGATCCTGATGGGGTCCCACACTCACCATCAGGTACAGTCGCAGTGTTCCTGCTGGACCCCCACACTCACCATCAGGTACAGTCGCAGTGTTCCTGATGGACCCCCACACTCACCATCAGGTACAGTCGCAGTGAACCTGATGGAGTCCCACACTCACCATCAGGTACAGTCGCAGTGTTCCTGATGGAGCTCCACACTCACCATCAGGTACAGTCGCAGTGTTCGTGATGGAGTCCCACTCTCACCATCAGGTACAGTCGCAGTGTTCCTGATGGACCACCACACTCACCATCAGGTACAGTCGCAGTGTTCCTGATGGAGTCCCACACTCACCATCAGGTACAGTCGCAGTGAACCTGATGGGGCCCCACACTCACCATCAGGTACAGTCGCAGTGAACCTGATGGGGCCCCACACTCACCATCAGGTACAGTCGCAGTGAACCTGATGGGGCCCCACACTCACCATCAGGTACAGTCGCAGTGAACCTGATGGACCCCCACACTCACCATCAGGTACAGTCGCAGTGAACCTGATGGAGTCCCACACTCACCATCAGGTACAGTCGCAGTGTTCCTGATGGACCCCCAAACTCACCATCAGGTACAGTCGCAGTGATCCTGATGGACCCCCACACACACCATCAGCTACAGTCGCAGTGATCCTGATGGACCCCCACACTCACCATCAGGTACATTCGCAGTGTTCCTGATGGAGTCCCACACTCACCATCAGGTACAGTCGCAGTGTTCCTGATGGAGCTCCACACTCACCATCAGGTACAGTCGCAGTGTTCCTGCTGGAGCTCCACACTCACCATCAGCTACAGTCGCAGTGTTCCTGATGGACCCCCACACTCACCATCAGGTACAGTCGCAGTGTTCCTGATGGGGCTCCACACTCACCATCAGCTACAGTCGCAGTGAACCTGATGGACCCCCCACAAACACCATCAGGTACAGTCGCAGTGTTCCTGATGGGGTCCCACACTCACCATCAGGTACAGTCGCAGTGTTCCTGATGGGGCTCCACACTCACCATCAGGTACATTCGCAGTGTTCCTGATGGACCCCCCACACTCACCATCAGCTACAGTCGCAGTGTTCCTGATGGAGTCCCACACTCACCATCAGGTACAGTCGCAGTGTTCCTGATGTACCCCCACACTCACCATCAGGTACAGTCGCAGTGTTCCTGATGGACCCCCACACTCACCATCAGGTACAGTCGCAGTGTTCCTGATGGACCCCCACACTCACCATCAGGTACAGTCACAGTGTTCCTGATGGACCCCCACACTCACCATCAGGTACAGTCGCAGTGTTCCTGATGGAGTCCCACACTCACCATCAGGTACAGTACCAGTGTTACTGATGGAGTCCCACACTCACCATCAGGTACAGTCGCAGTGTTCCTGATGGACCCCCACACTCACCATCAGGTACAGTCGCAGTGTTCCTGATGGACCCCCACACTCACCATCAGGTAGAGTCGCAGTGAACCTGATGGAGTCCCACACTCACCATCAGGTACAGTCGCAGTGAACCTGATGGGGCTCCACACACACCATCAGGTACAGTCGCAGTGTTCCTGATGGACCCCCACACTCACCATCAGGTACAGTCGCAGTGTTCCTGATGGACCCCCACACTCACCATCAGGTACAGTCGCAGTGTTCCTGATGGGGCCCCACACTCACCATCAGGTACAGTCGCAGTGTTCCTGATGGAGTCCCACACTCACCATCAGGTACAGTCGCAGTGAACCTGATGGGGCCCCACACTCACCATCAGGTACAGTCGCAGTGTTCCTGATGGGGCCCCACACTCACCATCAGGTACAGTCGCAGTGAACCTGATGGGGCTCCACACTCACCATCAGGTACAGTCGCAGTGTTCCTGATGGAGTCCCACACTCACCATCAGGTACAGTCGCAGTGAACCTGATGGGGCCCCACACTCACCATCAGGTACAGTCGCAGTGTTCCTGATGGGGCCCCACACTCACCATCAGGTACAGTCGCAGTGAACCTGATGGGCCCCACACTCACCATCAGGTACAGTCGCAGTGAACCTGATGGGGCTCCACACTCACCATCAGGTACAGTCGCAGTGTTCCTGATGGAGCTCCACACTCACCATCAGGTACAGTCGCAGTGAACCTGATGGAGTCCCACTCTCACCATCAGGTACAGTCGCAGTGAACCTGATGGGGCTCCACACTCACCATTAGGTACAGTCGCAGTGTTCCTGATGGGGTCCCACACTCACCATCAGGTACAGTCGCAGTGATCCTGATGGGGCCCCACACTCACCATCAGCTACAGTCGCAGTGTTCCTGATGGGGCTCCACACTCACCATCAGGTACAGTCGCAGTGAACCTGATGGGGCTCCACACTCACCATCAGGTACAGTCGCAGTGAACCTGATGGAGTCCCACACTCACCATCAGGTACAGTCGCAGTGTTCCTGATGGAGCTCCACACTCACCATCAGGTACAGTCGCAGTGTTCCTGATGGAGCTCCACACTCACCATCAGCTACAGTCGCAGTGTTCCTGATGGACCCCCACACTCACCATCAGCTACAGTCGCAATGTTCCTGATGGAGCTCTACACTCACCATCAGCTACAGTCGCAGTGTTCCTGATGGACCCCCACACTCACCATCAGGTACAGTCGCAGTGTTCCTGATGGGGCTCCACACTCACCATCAGCTACAGTCGCAGTGAACCTGATGGACCCCCCACACACACCATCAGGTACAGTCGCAGTGTTCCTGATGGGGCTCCACACTCACCATCAGGTACATTCGCAGTGTTCCTGATGGACCACCCACACTCACCATCAGCTACAGTCGCAGTGTTCCTGATGGGGCCCCACACTCACCATCAGGTACAGTCGCAGTGTTCCTGATAGAGTCCCCACACTCACCATCAGGTACAGTCGCAGTGTTACTGATGGAGTCCCACACTCACCATCAGGTACAGTCGCAGTGTTCCTGATGGACCCCCACACTCACCATCAGGTACAGTCGCAGTGTTCCTGATGGACCCCCACACTCACCATCAGGTAGAGTCGCAGTGAACCTGATGGAGTCCCCACACTCACCATCAGGTACAGTCGCAGTGAACCTGATGGGGCTCCACACACACCATCAGGTACAGTCGCAGTGATCCTGATGGGGCTCCACACTCACCATCACGTACAGTCGCAGTGTTCCTGATTGGGTCCCACACTCACCATCAGGTACAGTCGCAGTGTTCCTGATGGACCCCCACACTCACCATCAGGTACAGTCGCAGTGTTCCTGATGGAGCTCCACACTCACCATCAGGTAGAGTCGCAGTGTTCCTGATGGGGCCCCACACTCACCATCAGGTACAGTCGCAGTGTTCCTGATGGAGTCCCCACACTCACCATCAGGTACAGTCGCAGTGAACCTGATGGGGCCCCACACTCACCATCAGGTACAGTCGCAGTGTTCCTGATGGGGACCCACACTCACCATCAGGTACAGTCGCAGTGTTCCTGATGGGGCCCCACACTCACCATCAGGTACAGTCGCAGTGTTCCTGATGGAGTCCCACACTCACCATCAGGTACAGTCGCAGTGTTCCTGATGGGGTCCCACACTCACCATCAGGTACAGTCGCAGTGTTCCTGATGGGGCCCCACACTCACCATCAGGTACAGTCGCAGTGTTCCTGATGGGGCCCCACACTCACCATCAGCTACAGTCGCAGTGTTCCTGATGGGGCTCCACACTCACCATCAGGTACAGTCGCAGTGAACCTGATGGGGCTCCACACTCACCATCAGGTACAGTCGCAGTGATCCTGATGGAGCTCCACACTCACCATCAGGTACAGCCGCAGTGTTCCTGATGGGGCTCCACACTCACCATCAGGTACAGTCGCAGTGATCCTGATGGAGCTCCACACTCACCATCAGGTACAGTCGCAGTGATCCTGATGGACCCCCCACTCACCATCAGGTACAGTCGCAGTGTTCCTGATGGAGTCCCACACTCACCATCAGGTACAGTCGCAGTGTTCCTGATGGAGTCCCACACTCACCATCAGGTACAGTCGCAGTGTTCCTGATGGGGTCCCACACTCACCATCAGGTACAGTCGCAGTGTTCCTGATGGGGCCCCACACTCACCATCAGGTACAGTCGCAGTGTTCCTGATGGGGCCCCACACTCACCATCAGCTACAGTCGCAGTGTTCCTGATGGGGCTCCACACTCACCATCAGGTACAGTCGCAGTGAACCTGATGGGGCTCCACACTCACCATCAGGTACAGTCGCAGTGATCCTGATGGAGCTCCACACTCACCATCAGGTACAGTCGCAGTGTTCCTGATGGGGCTCCACACTCACCATCAGGTACAGTCGCAGTGATCCTGATGGAGCTCCACACTCACCATCAGGTACAGTCGCAGTGATCCTGATGGACCCCCCACTCACCATCAGGTACAGTCGCAGTGTTCCTGATGGAGTCCCACACTCACCATCAGGTACAGTCGCAGTGTTCCTGATGGACCCCCCACACTCACCATCAGGTACAGTCGCAGTGTTCCTGATGGGGCTCCACACTCACCATCAGGTACAGTCGCAGTGATCCTGATGGACCCCCACACACACCATCAGGTACAGTCGCAGTGATCCTGATGGAGCTCCACACTCACCATCAGGTACAGTCGCAGTGTTCCTGATGGACCCCCACACTCACCATCAGCTACAGTCGCAGTGTTCCTGATGGGGTCCCACACTCACCATCAGGTACAGTCGCAGTGAACCTGATGGGGCCCCACACTCACCATCAGGTACAGTCGCAGTGAACCTGATGGGGCCCCACACTCACCATCAGGTACAGTCGCAGTGTTCCTGATGGGGCCCCACACTCACCATCAGCTGCAGTCGCAGTGTTCCTGATGGGGCTCCACACTCACCATCAGGTACAGTCACAGTGATCCTGATGGGGCTCCACACTCACCATCAGCTACAGTCGCAATGTTCCCGATGGGGTCTCACACTCACCATCAGCTACAGTCGCAGTGTTCCTGATGGGGCTCCACACTCACCATCAGGTACAGTCGCAGTGTTCCTGATGGGGCCCCACACTCACCATCAGGTACAGTCGCAGTGAACCTGATGGGGCCCCACACTCACCATCAGGTACAGTCGCAGTGAACCTGATGGGGCCCCACACTCACCATCAGGTACAGTCGCAGTGATCCTGATGGGGCCCCACACTCGCCATCAGGTACAGTCGCAGTGAACCTGATGGGGCCCCACACTCACCATCAGGTACAGTCGCAGTGAACCTGATGGGGCCCCACACTCACCATCAGGTACAGTCGCAGTGAACCTGATGGGGCCCCACACTCACCATCAGGTACAGTCGCAGTGTTCCTGATGGGGCCCCACACTCACCATCAGGTACAGTCGCAGTGTTTCTGATGGAGTCCCACACTCACCATCAGGTACAGTCGCAGTGTTCCTGATGGGGTCCCACACTCACCATCAGGTACAGTCGCAGTGTTCCTGATGGGGCCCCACACTCACCATCAGGTACAGTCGCAGTGTTCCTGATGGGGCCCCACACTCACCATCAGCTACAGTCGCAGTGTTCCTGATGGGGCTCCACACTCACCATCAGGTACAGTCGCAGTGAACCTGATGGGGCTCCACACTCACCATCAGGTACAGTCGCAGTGATCCTGATGGAGCTCCACACTCACCATCAGGTACAGCCGCAGTGTTCCTGATGGGGCTCCACACTCACCATCAGGTACAGTCGCAGTGATCCTGATGGAGCTCCACACTCACCATCAGGTACAGTCGCAGTGATCCTGATGGACCCCCCACTCACCATCAGGTACAGTCGCAGTGTTCCTGATGGAGTCCCACACTCACCATCAGGTACAGTCGCAGTGTTCCTGATGGACCCCCCACACTCACCATCAGGTACAGTCGCAGAGTTCCTGATGGGGCTCCACACTCACCATCAGGTACAGTCGCAGTGATCCTGATGGACCCCCACACACACCATCAGGTACAGTCGCAGTGATCCTGATGGAGCTCCACACTCACCATCAGGTACAGTCGCAGTGTTCCTGATGGACCCCCACACACACCATCAGGTACAGTCGCAGTGTTCCTGATGGACCCCCACACACACCATCAGGTACAGTCGCAGTGTTCCTGATGGACCCCCACACTCACCATCAGCTACAGTCGCAGTGTTCCTGATGGGGTCCCACACTCACCATCAGGTACAGTCGCAGTGAACCTGATGGGGCCCCACACTCACCATCAGGTACAGTCGCAGTGAACCTGATGGGGCCCCACACTCACCATCAGGTACAGTCGCAGTGTTCCTGATGGGGCCCCACACTCACCATCAGCTGCAGTCGCAGTGTTCCTGATGGGGCTCCACACTCACCATCAGGTACAGTCACAGTGATCCTGATGGGGCTCCACACTCACCATCAGCTACAGTCGCAATGTTCCCGATGGGGTCTCACACTCACCATCAGCTACAGTCGCAGTGTTCCTGATGGGGCTCCACACTCACCATCAGGTACAGTCGCAGTGTTCCTGATGGGGCCCCACACTCACCATCAGGTACAGTCGCAGTGAACCTGATGGGGCCCCACACTCACCATCAGGTACAGTCGCAGTGAACCTGATGGGGCCCCACACTCACCATCAGGTACAGTCGCAGTGATCCTGATGGGGCCCCACACTCGCCATCAGGTACAGTCGCAGTGAACCTGATGGGGCCCCACACTTACCATCAGGTACAGTCGCAGTGAACCTGATGGGGCCCCACACTCACCATCAGGTACAGTCGCAGTGAACCTGATGGGGCCCCACACTCACCATCAGGTACAGTCGCAGTGTTACTAATGGACCCCCACACTCACCATCAGGTACAGTCGCAGTGTTCCTGATGGACCCCCACACTCACCATCAGGTACAGTCGCAGTGTTCCTGATGGGGCCCCACACTCACCATCAGGTACAGTCGCAGTGTTCCTGATGGGGCCCCACACTCACCATCAGGTACAGTCGCAGTGAACCTGATGGGGTCCCACACTCACCATCAGGTACAGTCGCAGTGAACCTGATGGGGTCCCACACTCACCATCAGGTACAGTCGCAGTGTTCCTGATGGGGCTCCACACTCACCATCAGGTACAGTCACAGTGTTCCTGATGGGGCTCCACACTCACCATCAGGTACAGTCGCAGTGTTCCTGATGGGGCCCCACACTCACCATCAGGTACAGTCGCAGTGAACCTGATGGGGCCCCACACTCACCATCAGGTACAGTCGCAGTGAACCTGATGGGGCCCCACACTCACCATCAGGTACAGTCGCAGTGAACCTGATGGGGCCCCACACTCACCATCAGGTACAGTCGCAGTGTTCCTGATGGGGCTCCACACACACCATCAGGTACAGTCGCAGTGTTCCTGATGGACCCCCACACTCACCATCAGGTACAGTCGCAGTGTTCCTGATGGACCCCCACACTCACCATCAGGTACAGTCGCAGTGTTACTGATGGACCCCCACACTCACCATCAGGTACAGTCGCAGTGTTCCTGATGGACCCCCACACTCACCATCAGGTACAGTCGCAGTGTTCCTGATGGGGCCCCACACTCACCATCAGCTACAGTCGCAGTGAACCTGATGGGGTCCCACACTCACCATCAGGTACAGTCGCAGTGTTCCTGATGGGGCTCCACACTCACCATCAGGTCCAGTCGCAGTGTGCCTGACGGGGTCCCACACTCACCATCAGGTACAGTCGCAGTGTTCCTGATGGGGCTCCACACTCACCATCAGGTACAGTCGCAGTGTTCCTGATGGGGTCCCACACTCACCATCAGGTACAGTCGCAGTGTTCCTGATGGGGCTCCACACTCACCATCAGGTACAGTCACAGTGTTCCTGATGGGGCTCCACACTCACCATCAGGTACAGTCACAGTGTTCCTGATGGGGCCCCACACTCACCATCAGGTACAGTCGCAGTGTTCCTGATGGGGTCCCACACTCACCATCAGGTACAGTCGCAATGTTCCTGATGGGGCACCACACTCACCATCAGCTACAGTCGCAATGTTCCTGATGGGGCCCCACACTCACCATCAGGTACAGTCGCAGTGTTCCTGATGGGGCCCCACACTCACCATCAGGTACAGTCGCAGTGATCCTGATGGGGCCCCACACTCACCATCAGGTACAGTCGCAGTGTTCCTGATGGGGCTCCACACTCACCATCAGGTACAGTCACAGTGTTCCTGATGGGGCCCCACACTCACCATCAGGTACAGTCGCAGTGTTCCTGATGGGGCCCCACACTCACCATCAGGTACAGTCGCAGTGTTCCTGATGGGGCTCCACACTCACCATCAGGTACAGTCGCAGTGTTCCTGATGGGGCTCCACACTCACCATCAGGTACAGTCGCAGTGTTCCTGATGGGGCCCCACACTCACCATCAGGTACAGTCCCAGTGTTGGTCCCACACTCACTAACAGGTCTGTTGAACAGTAACTTTTACAAAGCAGGACCTAACTCTGTTCAGGGGTTCTCAATCCATTTCACCTCTGAGGCCCTCCCCTCTTGTATCATCAAAATGTCACCATCGCTGGAACAGAGAAAAGTACTTTTCCAGCACAAAAGTTACTTAGACAGTTAAAAATATATATAAAGCTGAGAAATGAGCTGGCAAGAGAGGACTGGATACAGCTGTACAAGGATAAACTGTGTCAAAGCAGAGACAGGAATTCAAAAGCAAAATTCTACATGCACATTGTAGACATGTCTCCACAAAGAGAAAAGGTGGTCCTGCCAAATCGAGAGCCCCCTGGTTATCTGAGGCATAGAGGCCAAGGTAAAGTAGAAAAATAGAACATAGAACATACAGAGCAGAAGGAGACCATTTGGCCCATCGAGTCTGCACCGACCATTTAAGTCCTCACTTCCACCCTATCCCTGTAACCCAATAACCCCTGCTAACCTTTTTTGGTCATTATGGACAATTTATCATGGCCAATCCACCTGAGCTGCACATCTTTGGACTGTGGGAGGAAACCGGAGCACCCAGAGGAAACCCACGCAGACACGGGGAGAACGTGCAGACTCCCCAGGCAGTGACCTAGCGGGGAATTGAACCTGGGACCCTGGCGCTGTGAAGCCACCGTGCTATCCACTTGTGTTACCCTGCTGCCCATCAGCTTGCCCATAAAGCTTGTGACAGTCACAAAAGACAGTAGGAAGCCTCGATTAAGGCAGAAAGTACAGGGGTTAAGTAAAAATGGAAATTAGCAAAGAAAAGACGATATGTAAGAATATTGGCAAGTAGAATCAAAGAAAATCCGAAGATGTTATCCCAAAACCTTCAGAGCAAGAGAATAACTAAGGAAAAGGTCGGGCCTATCAGAAATGTACCTCGTAACTTGTGGGTCGTTGCTGTAGATGTGTGCAGAGTTTTCAATGAGAACTTTGTCTCTGTCTTCACGAAGGAGAGGGATGATGCGGTCGTTCCAGTAAACAATGAGGAGAGTGAGATATTAGATACAATAAGCAGCGCGAGAGAAGGTGGCGAAGTCACCAGGGCCGGATGGATTGTGTCCCAGGCTGTTGAAGGAAACCAGGGAGGAAATAGTGGACACTGAGGATCATTTTCCAATCCTGACGAGATTCAGGGGAGGTCTCAGAGGATTGGAGATCTGTAAATGTTGTATTATTATTGTCCAAAGGTGTGAAGGTTAATAATAATAATAATAATCACTTATTGTCACAAGTAGGCTTCATCAAAGTTACTATGAGAAGCCCCTAGTCACCACATTCCGGCGCCTGCTCAGGGAGGCCGGTACGGGAATTGAACCCGCGCTGCTGGTATTGTTCTGCATGACAAGCCATAGGTGGATTGGCCATGCTAAATTGTCCTTCATGTCCAAAAAGGTTAGATGGGGTTACTGGGTTGTGGGAATGGGGTGTAGATGTGGGCTTGGATAGGATCATCTTTCCATGAGCTGGTGCAGACACGGTGCAGCCAAATGGCCTCCTTCTGCTCTGTAAATTCTATGATTTTAAAAGGGTGTAAGGGATTGGCCAGAAAACTATAGGCCAATCAGTCTGACTTCGGTGGTGGGCAACTTATTGGAAACAATTGAGAGACAGGTTAAACTGTCACTTAGATCGTCACAGATTGATCAGGAATAGTCCGCATCCGTTTCTGAGATGAAGATCGCATCTTACTAATTTAATTAAGTTTTTGGAGGAATCAATAATGAGGATTGATGAGGGTAGTTGTCTACATGGATTCCAGTAAGGCATTTGAAAAGGTCCCACATGACAGACTGGTCAGAAATATGAGACCTCATGGGATACAGGGCAACACGGTAGGGCAGCACGGTAGCATAGTGGTTAGCATTGTGGCTTCACAGCGCCAGGGTCCCAGGTTCGATTACCCGCTGGGTCACTGTCTGTGCGGAGTCTGCACGTTCTCCCCGTGGGTGCGTGGGTTTCCTCCGGGTGCTCCGGTTTCCTCCCACAGTCCAAAGATGTGCAGGTTAGGTGGATTGACCATGCTAAATTGCCCTCAGTGTCCACAAAGGTTAGCAGGGGTTATTGGATTAAGAGAATAGGGTGGAAGTGAGGGCTTAAGTGGGTCGGTGCAGACTTGATGGGCCGAATGGCCTCCTTCTGCACTGTATGTTCCATGTTCCAAGTTCGACAGGGGAATGTGGCGAGTTGGATCCAAAAGTGGCTCAGTAACAGGAAACAAAGGGGAAACAAGGAAATAGTTGTCACCAAGAGAGCGGTGAGTATCTGGAATTCACTGCCTGAGTCAGTGGTTGAGGCTCAAATGCTCAACTTGTTTAAAAGGTACCTGGATCTGTATCCAAAGTGCTGGAACCTGCAAAGTTATAGACAAGGTGCTGGAAAATGGGATTAAAATGAGTGGTTAGTTTATTTTTTGGCTGGTGAAGACACGATGTGCTGAATGGTCTCTTTCTGCACCCTAACTGTTGAATTGGTTCTGTGATTCTCGCTTTAAGCTTCATTTACTTAATGCCAACTTCCTGTTTTGAAAATTGTTATGGGTCAGAGTTTAGAGAACCCCAAAGTGTATCATGGAGTTAACCTGACCCACAACTTTTACTAGATTGTGGTATGGGGAGCACACGGCCCACTCTACAGGTGTGGTGCAGCAGAAATGGAAAAGTATTTTTTGAAGCAAAACAATTTTTATTCTATGAACTCAAGTTAACCTTTTTAAAACATACAGTGAACATCTTAGCAACCATTAACTCAAATACAACCCCCAAAGAATACAACACTAAGTAATCTGTCTGCTGTCGTTTTACACCCAAAAGACTTAACAAACCTTTAAACAGAAGCACATCAGGGTTTACATTCAATCAGGGGCTGGTTTAGCACACTGTGCTAAAATGCTGGATTTTAAAGCAGACCAAGGCAGGCCATCAGCACGGTTCAATTCCCGTACCAGCCTCCCCGAACAGGCGTCGGAATGTGGCGACTAGGGGCTTTTCACAGTAACTTCATTTGAAGCCTACTTGTGACAACAAGCGATTTTCATATTCATTTCATTTCAATACTGAAAACATTTATGATTCTGAATTCACCAAATGATTAAGAAATAGTCCTTCATGGCAGGGAGCTCAGCAATACAGCTGCTTCGGCTGACTTCAGCTGCAGCTCACTGAAAGCACACAGACAAACCCAAGCTCTTCTCAAAGTGAAACTAAAAAGCAGAAGTAGAGCTCAGCTCCACCCACACTCTGACATCACTCCAGTAACATGAGCAGCTCTATTTCTTAAAGGTACATTTCTTAGACACCCATTTCTGAAAGGTACTCTCGCACGACAAAATGCCGAAACGCCATCAACAACCAGCCTGAGCTGGAGCTGCGGAACAAGACAGCATACTGCAAATCTGAAATAAAACCAGAAAATTCTGCACTGAGCCAGTCAGGCCGCATCTGGTGGAGAGGGAAGCCGAGTTAACGTTTTGCGTTGGTGACCCGTGCATCAGAACAGGAAAGCAGACCCTCTCATCAGAGCAGAAGATAAGAAATAGGAAGAAGATGTGGACCATTTGCCTGCCTTGCCATTCAATAGTCATGGCTGATCCCATTGGGGCTTTCACTCCCCTTCCCCACCTGTTCCCCATAACCCTTAACTCCCTTGTAGATCTAAAGTCTATCTAACTCTTTTGAATGCATTATTTCGACTGCACCTTCCAAACCAGTGATTTCTACAATCCAGAAGGACAAGGGCAGCAGATTCCTGGGAACTCCATCACCTGGAGGTTCCCCTCCAAGTCACTCACCACCCTGACTTGGAAATATATCACCGTTCCTTCACTGTCACTAGGGAAACATCCTGGAAGTCCCTCCCTAACAGCACAGTGGGTATACCTGCACCATATGGACTGCAGCGGTTCAAGAGGCAACTTCTCAAGAGCAGTTATGGATGGGTGGTAAATGCTGCTCCAGACAGTGGTGCCCATCTCCTATAAACACATTGTAAAAATCGCCACCTATGAAGATGCTGCCTGGGAATTCTCTCTAAAAGACGCTCCTCACTTGGATGGTTTCAATGACGGCCCGTCTCACAGGGTTTCAAACTCGTCCACCAGGATTCCTTCTCCCTGGATTGCCGAGTACACTTGTTACTAGCTTACACGTCCACCTTTAGAACTATGGCCTTACCAAGCAGAACACCACTGCTCCAAGGGGGTACGTTTGCCCAGACGGAGTTCTTTACTTAACGTCTGCACCCCGCAGTCCTTCCTTTAAGTTTTTAACTCAACGCAACCGAGACCTCTGCCTGTCTGGACAGCATGGTAGCACAGTGGTTAGTATTGTCGCTTCACAGCTCCAGGTCCCAGGTTCGATTCCCCGCTGGGTCTCTGTCTGTGCAGAGTCTGCATGTTCTCCCCGTGTCTGCGTGGATTTCCTCCGGGTGCTCCGGTTTCCTCCCACAGTCCAAAGATGTGCAGGTTAAGTGGATTGGCCATGCTAAATTGCCCTTAGTGTCCACAAATGTTGGGTGGGGTTACTGGTTACAGGGATAGGGTGGCGGTGTGGGGCTTAAGTGGGATGCTCTTTCCAGGGGCCGGTGCAGACTCAATGGGTCGAATGGCCTCCTTCTGCACTGTAAATTCTATGATTCTGTGGCATAATCTGACTGGCGGACATCCTAAAACTGACGGCCTCTGAGCTGCTCACTGACCTTTGAACTGATCTGGTGACCTATCAAAACACTCCCAGAGGGTTCCACAATTGTTACAAGGCAGGAACCAATGTAACAAGCATTGGGACATCCCGCCGCTTAAAATGTGACAATCCCCACAGACGGCTAGTTCACCGCCCATGGACACAATGAACAAAATCCACATGAGAAACTTAAAAAGGAAGTCTATCCCTCATTACAAGAAGATTTGAAAGAATGGGGAAGATTTTGTTTACCTTGGATTAAGAATGACGTGTCATGCTTCTAACATGAGTCATTACCTGCTTCTGTCAGTTTTGAATTATAGGTAATGAGCCGGCCACATTCCTGTTGCCAAACTTTATGTGGATAGCACTCGGTATTTCAGGGAGGCGTCGCCGTCTTACACCCCTGCTGTCTGCCTGGGGCTACCTGTGAGTCAGAGGCAAAGAGTTCGAACCCCAATCCAGACTGACGTGGTGAGCCCTGGGTTGATGTCCAGTGACTGCCAATGTGCATTGGTCAAAGTCACCACTGGCTGTGAGGTAATATTTCTGGCTCAGAGGAGATATGCTCGAGCGCGATTCCACAGTCCCAACGAAAGGAGACTGTTAGCTCTGGATATGAAAACTGGGTGATTGCCGTGGTTTCCGTTCCCATCGTGAAATATGGTGGTGGTCTGTTACAAAGAACAAAGAACAAAGAAAATTACAGCACAGGAACAGGCCCTTCGGCCCTCCCAGCCTGCGCCGATCCAAATCCTTTATCTAAACCTGTCTCCTATTTTCCAAGGATCTACTTCCTTCTGTTCTCCGCCATGCACATGCGTGACCTCTGACCCGGAGGTGCGGGGGCCCTTACCTCAGTTTACTCAGTGGGTCTGAGGTGCAACGGCAACGTACACTTTTACCTGCATGTTGTCATCCGGATCTATGGATACTGGTGGTCAAGGCTCCAATTTATTCCCATCAATTGGCTGACCAGGAAGCTCTCCCACTCTTACGGGTGCCATTGGCATGTGTTGGAAGGATTCTCAGGTTGATAGTCAATATCCTTGGCTACTCGGTCCTGGGGTGGATCTTGAACCTGCAGCTTCAAGGCTCCGAGTTCGGGATACAACCCACTGCCACACGAGACCCCCTCTCCTAATGTGTAGCTGTGGCTGTTTAGCCCTCACTTGTTCAGCCATCAAGGCAAAGGTAACATCCAGGAGGCCGACAATGGAAAACTGCTCCTCTGCTCTTCCCCTTGAGCACATTGCTCAAAAACGTCTTGTGTGAAATGAGCTTTCACCTGTCCTGAGGCAAGACATAAGTGATGGACATCCTCAGTTAATCGCGATCTTCTCACTGAACCCTGATCACATCGACATGCTTCAGCACCCCAGGCTGAATACTCGACAAGAAGTTGACTCCATAAAGCCTCTTTGCCATCTGTAAGGTAGCAGTTTACACAACGCGGCTGGTATTCTCTGGAATTTAGATGGTTCAGGGGTGAGTTGACTGATATAAAAGAGAATGGAGAGGGTAGATGGAGGGAAACTGTTTTCGCCTGTTGGCGATTGGGTCTGGGGGATATGGTCTAAATGTTGGAGCCAGGCCTTTCCTGGCCAAAGTTAGGAAACATATCCTTATGCAGTGGAAAGTGGAAATTTGGAACTTTCTTCCACATAGAACAGTTGGCTTAAATCTGAAATTGATAACGTCTTGTTCACCAAACTAATTAAAGGTTAAAGCAAGGCGTATGAAGTTAGGTAGCAGATCAGTCACGGGCTCACTGAATGGCATGCTTGATGGATCAAATGGCTTACTCCTGACTTACAGGGTAGACATAGATAGGGTGCTGGATTCCCCGCACCCTGACGGCGAAATCGCGGCCAGCGCCGGGGCAGAGAATCCCGTTCGACGCCCGCAGTCCGGGTCCGCCATGGAGCACAGCGTGTCCGCTGGGGGGCGCCGCCATGCACGTGCGCGACCTCTGACCCGGAGGTGCAGGGGCCAGTACCTGCAGCAAAAGCTGCGAGATTCACTTTGGATCTCTGCTAGCCCCCTATGAATTTGTGTCACTTTTCTCCAGTATTTTCAGGAGTAAAACTCCACAGTTTTGACGCCGACGTGGGGACATAGTCCCAATAATGGAGAATCCAGCCCCCGATGTTTCCCCCGGCTGGTGAGTCTAGAATAAGGGAGCACAGCTTCAGCATAAGGGGTAAGCCGTTTGAGGCTGAGATGAGGAGGAATTTCTTCACTCAGAGTCTTTGGAATTCTCTACCCAGAGGACTGTGGGAGCTCAGTCATTGAGCAGGTTCAAAACAGAAATCGGTAGCTCCCTGCAGACGAATGACATCCAGGGATATGGAGATAGTGGAGGAAAGTGGCATTGGGGTAGAGACCGGCCATGATCTAATTGAATGGTGGAGTAGCCTACTCCTGCTCCAATGCTCCTCAGTTCTTGTTCTTACGTTGCTACATTAGGAGTGTGATGGAATAGTCTCCGATTGCCTGTATGGATGCAGCTCCAACACTCACGATGCTTGGTAACATCCAGGGCAAAGCAGCCCACTTGATTAGCACCCCATCCACCCCCTCCACCATGGATTCCGTATGTACCATCCAAAAGATGCACCGCAACAACTTACCAAGGTTCCTGCAACAGCACAGCCTGAGGGTACGGTGTAGACCGTTTAAGACAGAGGTGACGAGAAATTTCTTCACCCAGATAGTGATGAGCCTGCGGAATTCACTACCACAGAAAGCAGTAGATGACAAAATATTGTATGTTTTCAAGAAGCAGTTAGATATAGCACTTGGGGCGATCGGGATCAAAGAATATGGGGGAAGACAGAATCAGGCTATTGAGTTGGATGATCAGCCATGATAATGGATGGCGTAGCCGGCTCGAAGGGCCAAAAGGCCTCTTCCTGCTCCTATTTTCTATGTTTCTATGTTTTAACAGCATCCTCCAAATCCGTGACCTCTGCCACCCACAAGGACAAGAGCAATAGATGCCGAGGAACACCACCACTAGCAAGTTTCCCTCCAAGCCACTCACCTTCCTGACTTGGAAACGTACAGCTATTCCTTCACTGTCGCTGAAAATCCGGGAACTTCCTCCCGAACAAGGAAAGTATTAGTCAAGTACTCATTTATGCTCTTCATACCAGCAGATGGATCTTGGTCGCTGGGGTAAGTTAGATGGAACATAATGTTCAATCTTGTTCTGTTACCCTCCATTGTCCCTGTATTTCTATAGAATTTTGTTAGCTTTGATTCTTCAGGATTGAAATGGGTGGAGGAAGCCATTGAGCCAACCCTGCCAACCCCCATTCCTCGGATTTAGTCAATCTTCAATTTGCTGATGGGAAAACTATTGACATGGTGGGTAACTCCCTCCTGAAAGACAAGTCCCGACTCAATCGGCATGGGTTGCAGCAGAGCCCAGGGCATAACTGAGAAATGCTATCCCGCAGAGGATTAAACAGGGCTCATGATTGGAGACCATGTTGGGGTGGGATTCTCTGATCCTGAGGCTAAGTGTTGACGCTGTCGGAAACGCCGTCACGTTTCTCGACGGCGTCAACACGGCCTCAGGATCAGCAATTCTAGCCTCTACAGGGGGCCAGCACGGCATTGAGCGCCCCATGCCGCTCCAGTTACTGATCCCGGCGTCAGATGTGCGCCGCGGGGTCCGCGCATGCGCAGTGACACCGGCGCCAACGCGTGCATACGCAGTGGGATCGGTGCGATTTCCGCGCATGCGCGGTGCCTGCCTACTCTGCGCCAGCCCCGACGCAACATGGCTATAGGGCTATCGGGGCCGGCGCGGAACAAAGGAGGCCCCCAGCTCGAGAGGCCGACCCCCTGATTGCGGGCCCACCGCTCTGTGGAGAATCGCATCCTGGCATCGGGGCGGCGTGGCGCGATTCGCACCGGTCGCGGCGATTCTCCGGGCTGGCATCGGGGTAAGATTATCTGGACTCCCTGAAAGGAATGAGATCTGATCGGCCTTTTCTCTCTTCAGCAGGTGCCTCAATGCCCTTCGAAGGAGGCCTGAGGTTCCTCCATTCTTTGGTCAAACCTCTTTGACATGCCTCTCATCCCTAACGAAGCACAGAGTTCAAACATGCCTCGATTGGGCCCCACTCCAGTTCCAAGCAGGTCCCAACGCATTCCAGAATGTTGGAATAGCCAGCCTCCTACACAAATCTGCAAGTGATCAGCAAATCCAATGGGTTGTGCAATATTGAGAGAGACAAGAACAAAAATAAACTGCCTATTTTAATAGAAGGAAGAATTCGTCATGGTAAATAGGCTTCCAATTTACTGTGAACTTACATTCAAAACACGCCCCGCTCTAGATCATGAACCCATAATCTAGGCCGACATTGTAGTGCAGTACTGGAGGAAGGATACATTATTGGAATGCCTTCTCGCTGTTCAGCCATTCCATTGGGTAGAGGCTGACACGAGTCCTGACTCCATGCACCCAGCTTTGCTTCTGTCCTGGATATCCTGGGGCTGGTTTAGTACAGTGGGCTAAACAGCTGGCTTGTTAATGCAGAACAAGATCAGCAGCACGGTTCAATTCCCATACCGGCCTCCCCGAACAGGTGCTGGAATGTGGTGACTAGGGGCTTTTCACAGTTACTTCATTGAAGCCCACTCGTGACAATAAGCGATTATTATTATTGTATCCTTATTATGCAAAATAATGTTCGATTGGCTCTCGGCATCGACAGCTTGTTGGGAGAGAGCGTTCCAGATTTTTACAGCCCTCTCTGATATTGCTACCAGAGGAAATAGTTTATCTCAATCTTCCCTCGTGAATCATAGAAACAGAGAAAGGCAGAAAATAGGAGCAGGAGTAAGCCACTCAGCCCTTCGAGCCTGCTCCACCATTCAATATGACCCTCTGCCTCAACACCATTATCCTGCTCCCCCCCATACCCCATGACACCTTCAGAATCCACAAATCTATTTCCTTCTAAAATATATTGAGTGATTTGGCCTCCACGGCCTCTGTGGTAGAGAATTCCAGCCTCAGAGTGACGAAGTCTCTCCTATTTTCGGTCCTAAATCGGGGCCCACCCTGTATCCTGAGACTGTGACTCCTTGTTCTAGACTCCACCCCCCCCCCCCCCCCCCCCCCCCCCCCTCCAGCCAGGGGCAACAACAGCCCTGAGTCCAGTCTGTCCCGCCCTGTCAGAATTTTATATGTTTCAGTTCTATCCCCTCTCATTCTTCCAAATTCCAGTGAATACAGGCCCAGTCGTCCCAATCTCTCCCAATACGACAATCCCACCCTCCCAGGAATCAGCCTGGTGAACATTTGCTGCACTCCCTCTCTGGCAAGTATATCTTCTCTCCGGTAAGGAGACCAAACCGCACACAATACCCCAAGTGTGGTCTCACATCCTTGCTCCGATACTCAACATCTCTTGTAATGAAGGCCAACAGACCATTTGCCTTCCTAATTGTGCTGGACCTGCATGCTTCCTTTCAGTAACTGGTGATGAAAGACAATCAAGTCTCTTTGTACGTCAACATTTGCTAATCTATCACCATTTAAATAATACTCTGCCATTCTGTTTCTCCGTCCGAAGTGGATAACTTCACATTTACCCACGTTATTCTGCATCTGCCATGTATTTGCCCCTCACTCAACTTGTCCAAATCACCCTGAAATCTCTTGACATCCTCCTCACCACTCACCTTCCCATCAAGATTCGTGTCATCAGCAAAGGCGGAAGTGTCCCTGCTGATTTCATCTGTGGGAAGTGCACCCAACTCCAGCTCCTCAAAAACCGTGTTAGAACATAGAACATAGAACATAGAACGATACAGCGCAGTACAGGCCCTTCGGCCCTCGATGTTGCACCGACATGGAAAAAATCTAAAGGCCATCTAACCTACACTATGCCCTTATCATCCATATGCTTATCCAATAAATTTTTAAATGCCCTCAATGTTGGCGAGTTCACTACTGTTGCAGGTAGGGCATTCCACGGCCTCACCACTCTTTGCGTAAAAAACCCACCTCTGACCTCTGTCCTATATCTATTACCCCTCAATTTAAGGCTATGTCCCCTTGTGCTAGCCACCTCCATCCGCGGGAGAAGGCTCTCGCTGTCCACCCTATCTAACCCTCTGATCATTTTGTATGCCTCTATTAAGTCACCTCTTAACCTTCTTCTCTCTAACGAAAACAACCTCAAGTCCATCAGCCTTTCCTCATAAGATTTTCCCTCCATACCAGGCAACATCCTGGTAAATCTCCTCTGCACCCGTTCCAAAGCTTCCACGTCCTTCCTATAATGAGGCGACCAGAACTGTACGCAATACTCCAAATGCGGCCGTACTAGAGTTTTGTACAACTGCAACATGACCTCATGGCTCCGGAACTCAATCCCTCTACCAATAAAGGCCAACACACCATAGGCCTTCTTCACAACCCTATCAACCTGGGTGGCAACTTTCAGGGATCTATGTACATGGACACCGAGATCCCTCTGCTCATCCACACTACCAAGAATTTTACCAGTAGCCAAATATTCCGCATTTCTGTTATTCTTTCCAAAGTGAATCACCTCACACTTCTCCACATTAAACTCCATTTGCCACCTCTCAGCCCAGCTCTGCAGCTTATCTATGTCCCTCTGTAACCTGCAACATCCTTCCGCACTGTCTACAACTCCACCGACTTTAGTGTCGTCTGCAAATTTACTCACCCATCCTTCTGCGCCCTCCTCTAGGTCATTTATAAAAATGACAAACAGCAACGGCCCCAGAACAGATCCTTGTGGTACGCCACTCGTAACTGAACTCCATTCTGAACATTTCCCATCAACTACCACTCTCTGTCTTCTTTCAACTAGCCAATTTCTGATCCACATCTCTAAATCACCCTCAATCCCCAGCCTCCGTATTTTCTGCAATAGCCGACCGTGGGGAACCTTATCAAACGCTTTACTGAAATCCATATACACCACATCAACTGCTCTACCCTCGTCAACCTGTTCAGTCACCTTCTCAAAGAACTCGATAAGGTTTGTGAGGCATGACCTACCCTTCACAAAACCATGCTGACTGTCCCTAATCATATTATTCCTATGTAGATGATTATAAATTGTATCTTTTATAATCCTCTCCAAGACTTTACCCACCACAGACGTTAGGCTCACCGGCCTATAGTTACCGGGGTTATCTCTACTCCCCTTCTTGAACAAAGGGACCACATTTGCTATCCTCCAGTCCTCTGGCACTATTCCTGTAGCCAATGATGACCTAAAAATCAAAGCCAAAGGCTCAGCAATCTCTTCCCTGGCTTCCCAGAGAATCCTAGGATAAATCCCATCTGGCCCCGGGGACTTATCTATTTTCACCTTGTCCAGAATTGCCAACACTTCTTCCCTACGCACCTCAATGCCATCTATTCTAATAGCCTGGGTCTCAGCATTCTCCTCCACAATATTATCTTTTTCTTGAGTGAATACTGACGAAAAGTATTCATTTAGTATCTCGCTTATCTCCTCAGCCTCCACACACAACTTCCCACCACTGTCCTTGACTGGCCCTACTCTTACCCTAGTCATTCTTTTATTCCTGACATACCTATAGAAAGCTTTTGGGTTTTCCTTGATCCTACCTGCCAAAGACTTCTCATGTCCCCTCCTTGCTCGTCTCAGCTCTCTCTTTAGATCCTTCCTCGCTTCCTTGTAACTATCAAGCGCCCCAACTGAAACTTCATGCCTCATCTTCACATAGGCCTCCTTCTTCCTCTTAACAAGTGATTCCACTTCTTTGGTAAACCACGGTTCCCTCGCTCGACCCCTTCCTCCCTGCCTGACTGGTACGTACTTATCAAGAACATGCAATAGCTGTTCCTTGAACAAGCTCCACATATCCAGTGTGCCCAACCCTTGCAGCCTACTTCTCCAACCAACACATCCTAAGTCATGTCTAATGGCATCATAATTGCCCTTCCCCCAGCTATAACTCTTGCCCTGCGGGGTATACTTATCCCTTTCCATCATTAATGTAAAGGTCACCGAATTGTGGTCACTGTTTCCAAAGTGCTCACCTACCTCCAGATCTCCTACCTAGGGACCTGGAGCTTGAGCTGGATGAACTTCGGATCATTCGGGAGGCAGAGGGGGTCATAGATAGGAGCTTCAGGGAAATAGTTACACCAAAGACTGGAGATAGATGGGTAACTGTAAGAGGGACTGGGAAGAAGCAGTCAGTGCAGGGACCCCCTGCGGTCGTTCCCCTGAGTAACAAGTATACCGTTTTGGATACTTGTGGGGGGGACGACTTACCAGGGGTAAGCCATGGGGTACGGGCCTCTGGCACGGAGTCTGTCCCTGTTGCTCAGAAGGGAAGGGGAGAAAGGAGTAGAACATTAGTAATTGGACTCAATAGTCAGGGGCACAGATAGGAGATTTTGTGGGAGCGAGAGAGACTCACGTTTGGTATGTTGCCTCTCAGGTGCAAGGGTACGTGATGTCTCGGATCGTGTTTTCCGGGTCCTTCAGGGGGAGGGGGAGCAGCCCCAAGTCGTAGTCCACATTGGCACTAACGACATAGGTAGGAAAGGGGACAAGGATGTCAGGCAGGCCTTTAGGGAGCTAGGATGGAAGCTCAGAGCGAGAACAAACAGAGTTGTTATCTCTGGGTTGTTGCCCGTGCCACGTGATAGTGAGATGAGGAATAGGGAGAGAGAGCAATTAAACACGTGGCTACAGGGATGGTGCAGGCGGGAGGGATTCAGATTTCTGGATAACTGGGGCTCTTTCTGGGGAAGGTGGGACCTCTATAGACAGGATGGTCTACATCTGAACCTGAGGGGCACCAATATCCTGGGGGGGAGATTTGTTAGTGCTCTTTGGGGGGGTTTAAACTAATTCAGCAGGGGCATGGGAACCTGGATTGTAGTTTTAGGGTACGGGAGATTGAGAGTATAGAGGTCAGGAGCACAGATTTGACTTCGCAGGAGGGTGCCAGTGTTCAGGTAGGTGGTTTGAAGTGTGTCTACTTCAATGCCAGGAGTATACGAAATAAGGTAGGGGAACTGGCAGCATGGGTTGGTACCTGGGACTTCGATGTTGTGGCCATTTCAGAGACATGGATAGAGCAGGGACAGGAATGGTTGTTGCAGGTTCCGGAGTTTAGGTGTTTTAGTAAGCTCAGAGAAGGGGGCAAAAGAGGGGGAGGTGTGGCGCTGCTAGTCAAGGACAGTATTACGGTGGCGGAAAGGATGCTAGATGGGGACTCTTCTTCTGAGGTAGTATGGGCTGAGGTTAGAAACAGGAAAGGAGAGGTCACCCTGTTGGGAGTTTTCTATAGGCCACCTAATAGTTCTAGGGATGTAGAGGAAAGGATGGCGAAGATGATTCTGGAAAAGAGCGAAAGTAACAGGGTAGTTGTTATGGGAGACTTTAACTTTCCAAATATTGACTGGAAAAGATATAGTTCGAGTACATTAGATGGGTCATTCTTTGTACAATGTGTGCAGGAGGGTTTCCTGACACAATATGTTGACAGGCCAACAAGAGGCGAGGCCACATTGGATTTGGTTTTGGGTAATGAACCAGGCCAGGTGTTAGATCTGGAGGTAGGTGAGCACTTTGGAAACAGTGACCACAATTCGGTGACCTTTACGTTAGTGATGGAAAGGGATAAGTATACCCCGCAGGGCAAGAGTTATAGCTGGGGGAAGGGCAATTATGATGCCATTAGACATGACTTAGGATGTGTTGGTTGGAGAAGTAGGCTGCAAGGGTTGGGCACACTGGATATGTGGAGCTTGTTCAAGGAACAGCTATTGCATGTTCTTGATAAGTACGTACCAGTCAGGCAGGGAGGAAGGGGTCGAGCGAGGGAACCGTGGTTTACCAAAGAAGTGGAATCTCTTGTTAAGAGGAAGAAGGAGGCCTATGTGAAGATGAGGCGTGAAGTTTCAGTTGGGGCGCTTGATATTTACAAGGAAGCGAGGAAGGATCTAAAGAGAGAGCTGAGACGAGCAAGGAGGGGACATGAGAAGTCTTTGGCAGGTAGGATCAAGGAAAACCCAAAAGCTTTCTATAGGTATGTCAGGAATAAAAGAATGACTAGGGTAAGAGTAGGGCCAGTCAAGGACAGTGGTGGGAAGTTGTGTGTGGAGGTTGAGGAGATAAGCGAGATACTAAATGAATACTTTTCGTCAGTATTCACTCAAGAAAAAGATAATATTGTGGAGGAGAATGCTGAGACCCAGGCTATTAGAATAGATGGCATTGAGGTGCGTAGGGAAGAAGTGTTGGCAATTCTGGACAAGGTGAAAATAGATAAGTCCCCGGGGCCAGATGGGATTTATCCTAGGATTCTCTGGGAAGCCAGGGAAGAGATTGCTGAGCCTTTGGCTTTGATTTTTAGGTCATCATTGGCTACAGGAATAGTGCCAGAGGACTGGAGGATAGCAAATGTGGTCCCTTTGTTCAAGAAGGGGAGTAGAGATAACCCCGGTAACTATAGGCCGGTGAGCCTAACGTCTGTGGTGGGTAAAGTCTTGGAGAGGATTATAAAAGATACGATTTATAATCATCTAGATAGGAATAATATGATTAGGGACAGTCAGCATGGTTTTGTGAAGGGTAGGTCATGCCTCACAAACCTTATCGAGTTCTTTGAGAAGGTGACTGAACAGGTAGACGAGGGTAGAGCAGTTGATGTGGTGTATATGGATTTCAGTAAAGCGTTTGATAAGGTTCCCCACGGTCGTCTATTGCAGAAAATACGGAGGCTGGGGATTGAGGGTGATTTAGAGATGTGGATCAGAAATTGGCTAGTTGAAAGAAGACAGAGAGTGGTAGTTGATGGGAAATGTTCAGAATGGAGTTCAGTTACGAGTGGCGTACCACAAGGATCTGTTCTGGGGCCGTTGCTGTTTGTCATTTTTATAAATGACCGAGAGGAGGGCGCAGAAGGATGGGTGAGTAAATTTGCAGACGACACTAAAGTCGGTGGAGTTGTAGACAGTGCGGAAGGATGTTGCAGGTTACAGAGGGACATAGATAAGCTGCAGAGCTGGGCTGAGAGGTGGCAAATGGAGTTTAATGTGGAGAAGTGTGAGGTGATTCACTTTGGAAAGAATAACAGAAATGCGGAATATTTGGCTAATGGTAAAATTCTTGGTAGTGTGGATGAGCAGAGGGATCTCGGTGTCCATGTACATAGATCCCTGAAAGTTGCCACCCAGGTTGATAGGGTTGTGAAGAAGGCCTATGGTGTGTTGGCCTTTATTGGTAGAGGGATTGAGTTCCGGAGCCATGAGGTCATGTTGCAGTTGTACAAAACTCTAGTACGGCCGCACTTGGAGTATTGCGTACAGTTCTGGTCGCCTCATTATAGGAAGGACGTGGAAGCTTTGGAACGGGTGCAGAGGAGATTTACCAGGATGTTGCCTGGTATGGAGGGAAAATCTTATGAGGAAAGGCTGATGGACTTGAGGTTGTTTTCGTTAGAGAGAAGAAGGTTAAGAGGTGACTTAATAGAGGCATACAAAATTATCAGAGGGTTAGATAGGGTGGACAGCGAGAGCCTTCTCCCGCGGATGGAGGTGGCTAGCACGAGGGGACATAGCCTTAAATTGAGGGGTAATAGATATAGGACAGAGGTCAGAGGTGGGTTTTTTACGCAAAGAGTGGTGAGGCCGTGGAATGCCCTACCTGCAACAGTAGTGAACATGCCAACATTGAGGGCATTTAAAAATTTATTGGATAAGCATATGGATGATAAGGGCATAGTGTAGGTTAGATGGCCTTTAGATTTTTTCCATGTCGGTGCAACATCGAGGGCCGAAGGGCCTGTACTGCGCTGTATCGTTCTATGTTCTATGTTCTATGTTCTATTACAGTTGATTCCCTCATCCAAATCATTGATGTATATTGTGAATAGCTGGGGCCAAAGCACTGATCCCCGCGGGACCCCACTAGTCACCGCCTGCCACTTTGAAAAAGACCCATTTATTCCTATTCTCTGTTTCCTGTCTGCTCACTAATTCTCGATCCATACCAATATATTACCCCTATCCCATAGAACATAGAACATAGAACAGTACAGCACAGAACAGGCCCTTCGGCCCTCAATGTTGTGCCGAGCAATGATCACCCTACTCAAACCCACGTATCCACCCTATACCCGTAACCCAACAACCTTAACCTTACTTTTTTATTAGGACACTACGGGCAATTTAGCATGGCCAATCCACCTAACCCGCACATCTTTGGACTGTGGGAGGAAACCGGAGCACCCGGAGGAAACCCACGCAGACACGGGGAGAGCGTGCAAACTCCACACAGACAGTGACCCAGTCGGGAATCGAACCTGGGACCCTGGAGCTGTGAAGCATTTATGCTAACCACCATGCTACCATGCTGCCCCTGCTACCCTGCTGCCCCATGTACTTTACTTTTGCACCCTAACCTCTTACGTGAGACTTTATCCAAAGCTTCCTGAAAATTAATTCCAAGAACCTTTTAATTATCTGAAACACCTCAATTAGATCATGCCTTCATCTTCTATAGTCAGAGAAGACATGCCTATTAGGACGTAGAACATACAGTGCGGAAGGAGGCCATTCGGCCTATTGAGTCTGCACCGACCCACTTCAGCCCTCACTTCCACCCAATCCCCGTAACCCGGTAACCCCACCCCACCTTTTTTGGTCACTAAGAGCAATTTATCATGTCCAATCGACCTAACCTGCACGTCTTTGGACTGTGGGAGGAAACCGGAGCACCCGGAGGAAACCACAGTTTGCATGTTAATTCACTTGTACCTCATATTTTGCCTGAACATTAGAGTATGAGCTAGACATTGCAAATTGTTTTATCTTTCTGGCCTTGGATCGTGAAGTTTGTTTTGTTTGTTCAAAACCCGTTGAATCTTTGGTTTTATTCTCTTAGCAAGTATCATGACTCTCTTTGACGTCATGAAACAAAACTTTACTGGTTCCCAACCAAATCCAGCGACCTCGGGCGGGATTATCCCTTCTGGGGACTAAGTCCCCACACTGCCTGGAAAACCAGGGCCAACCACTCCGGCATCAACAGCCCCCGAAAGGGTGGAATTCTCGGCATTTTGGGGGGCTAGGTGGACGGCACAGTGGTTGGCGCCGCTCCAGCCAGCGCTGAAAGGCCGGCGCGAGTTGGCGCATGCTTTGAATGGCTGGCGTGATCTCGTGCATGTTCAGAACGGCCAGCATATTTTCGCACGTGCGCAGGAGGTTCTCTTGTCTGCGCCGGTCCTCGGGCAATATGGCGGAGCCCTACAGGGGCCAGGCGCGGAAGAAAGAAGACCCCCCACGGAACAAGCCCGCCCGCAGATCAGTGGGCCCCGATCGCGGGTCAGGCCACCGACCACGGGGTCGGATCCCCCTGTGCCCCCCCCCCCCCGAGGACCGCCCTCGCATACTCACCTGCCAGGTCCCGCCGTGGCGTGAGGTGAGTAATTCACACCAGCGGGACTGGTCAAAAATGGACGGCCGCTCGTGTTCTGTTGTCTAAGATGCTTCCACCGGTTCGAAATTAACAGAAGCTGCAATAACGGGTACCCCATCTGACACATCACTACTTGCTTCCACTGAAACATTAGTTATTTCAATACCAACTTCATCAGGTTCTTCATTGCTTATGAATTCAACAACATGCCTTGATGACAACACTGACTATTCCCCAAGAGGTTGACATGTCAATGAACGATCCGTCCCTCCATGTCCACTTGGTATGAAAGGGGTCCAATCTTAGAGGCAATAATCCCGGGGATCCGACTTGATCCACTACCGAAGTATCCCACACGGCTTCATTTACTATAAATGATCGTGCTGTACTTCCGAACCTTGGCTTCCTTTCTGATGACTTTGGCGTGGCCAATCTACCTACCCTGTACACCTTTTTGGGTTGTGGGGGTAAGACCCAAGGAAATATGGGGAGAATGTGCAAACTCCTCACAGACAGTGACCTGGGCCGTGACCGAACCCGGGTCCTCATCGTGGGGAGGCAACAGTGCTAACCACTCCGCCACTGCACTGCCCCGTTTTGAGGTTAAACAGAGGGTGAATACTGGAACCTCTGGTGCTAAACTCTTCCACATTGTATACTATGGTGTGCTAGCGTTCATTAGCAGAGGGATTGAATTTAAGAGCCGTGAGGTGATGATGCAGCTGTACAAAACCTTGGTAAAGCCACATTTGGAGTACTGTGTGCAGTTCTGGTCACCTCATTTTAGGAAGGATGCGGAAGCTTTGGAAAAGGTGCAAAGGAGATTTACCAGGATGTTGCCTGGAATGGAGAGTAGGTCTTACGAGGAAAGGTTGAGGGTGCTAGGCCTTTTCTCATTAGAACGGAGAAGGATGAGGGGCGACTTGATAGAGGTTTATACGATGATTAGGGGAATAGATAGAGTAGACAGTCAGAGACATTTTCCCCGGGTGGAACAAACCATTACAAGGGGACATAAATTTAAGGTAAATGGTGGAAGATATAGGGGGGATGTTAGAGGTAGGTTCTTTACCCAGAGAGTAGTGGGGCATGGAATGTACTGCCTGTGGAAGTAGTTGAGTCGGAAACGTTAGGGACCTTCAAGCGGCTATTGGATAGGTACATGGATTAGGGTAGAATAATGGAGTGTAGATTAATTTGTTCTTAAGGGCAGCACGGTAGCATTGTGGCTAGCACAATTGCTTCACAGCTCCAGGGTTCCAGGTTCGATTTCGGCTTGGGTCACTGTCTGTGTGGAGTCTGCACATCCTCCCCGTGACTGCGTGGGTTTCCTCCGGGTGCTCCGGTTTCCTCCCACAGTCCAAAGATGTGCAGGTTAGGTGGATTGGCCATGATAAATTGCCCTTAGTGTCCAAAATTCTATGATCTATGATTAACCTAGGACAAAAGTTCGGCACAACATCGTGGGCCGAAGGGCCTGTTCTGTGCTGTATTTTTCTATTCTACTTGTAACATCTTAGCTGATGATTACGTGGCAACCTTGACTTGGCTATGCACTGTTTTATCAAATGTCCTCTTTTGTTACAATAACAGCACCCAGCCTCCTTAAACCAACATGATTCAGGAGTGTAGTTACTTTCACATAGGTAACATTCCATTTACAGCATTACTGACTGATTTCGATTCTGTACCTTCTTGTTTTGTTACCTTTCGGTGGCTGAAATTGTTTCTGGTATTGCGGCTACTACGGCGATTTTGGACCATGCACCATGGCTGGCTGCAGGTTCCTGCCCTAACTGGCGAACGGTGCCATTTAGTGCATTCTGCAGCTCTTGTGTGTCTTTTCAGCGCTTTCCATGGCCAGCTCTATTTCCATTGCTCGTTTAAAATTTATGTTGACCTCTGCAAGCAATCTGCATTGAATAGCATCGTTGTTCGTGCCAGAGACGAACCTATCCCGTATCATATCATTTAGGGTGGCTCCAGAATCACAATACTCCGATAATCGCATCAGCTTGGCAATGTCGGCCGTGGTCGATTCTCCTGGGCCCCTCGTCCTCAAATGAAATGTGACACCCTGGAGTCTGACTGATGGTTGAGGTTGCAATTGAGCCTTCACTGATTTCATGTTCTCACTAAATGTTTTGGAGTTGCGCATGCTTGGGGCTTGAATACTGCGAATAATGTTCTCGGTCTGAGTTCCACAAACACTTAGAATTGCTTCGAATTTTGCCTCCATACCCATTTCATTTTCTTGGAAATAATACCCAAGGAGCTTGATTATAATGCGTCCAGTTGTCCATGGAGGAGTTCAATGGGCCTATTCTGATGAGTACATTTATTGTCAGACTGATTAAAAAAGGATACTTAGACCAGAGGCAGTGTCAGGATAATTTATCCTCATTGCCAGATGCAAAGAACTGGACAGCAGCCTCTTGACTGGAACCAGCTCCCAAATGTCTGCGTCCATGTGACCCTTACTCTGCTGTGTTATCCTTAAATGGCCAATGACCGCATTAATAAAGCCGGAATTACATCCTAGTTCCACTAATAATGACCATGAACCTACCAGATTGTTATAAAACCCCCGTCTGATTCCCAATTGCCCTTGATAGAGTGACATCTGCAGTCCTTACCCTGTCTGGCCTACATCTGCCCGACAACTGCCCTCTGAAATGGCCGTGCAATTCAGCTACCCAGTTGAGGGGCAATTAATTTTTTTTATTATTGTCGCACGTAGGCTCACATTAACACTGCAGTGAGCTGACTGCGAAAATCCCCTAGTCGCCACATTCCGGCGCCTGTTCGGGTACACCGAGGGAAAATTCAGAATGTCCAATTCACCGAACAGCGCGTCTTTCAGGATTGTGGGAGGAAACCGGAGCACCCGGAGGAAACCCACGCAGACACGTGTGGGAGAACGTGCAGACTCCGCACAGTCACCCAAGCTGGGAATCGAACCCGGGTCTCTGGCACTATGAAGCAACAGTGCTAACCACTGTGCTGCTGTGCTGGCCAGATGAGCAATAAATGACAGCCCTGCCAGTGATGCTCACATCACAAGAACAAATTTTTAAAAATACCTTTTGGTTTTTGTTTATCAATCTACTTGCTAAAGGAGAGACATTAAACCTTGATGAGGTATGATATAAAATGGATATTCACTGGTCATTCATTTTATTAATATAGTCTTAAAACTTGAGTATCATTGAGCAGAAAGTCAGGATTTCGTGTTGTAATAACCCTCACAAGATCCACAGGGATCTCCCCGTTAGGCTCAAAGAATCAACCCTTAAAAGCCGGCCCAGATTGGGACGAGGTTCCAATCCTTGTTGGATGAGGTTCGGAAGGGGCGGGAATCGCTCCGCACCGGTCGGCGTGCCCCCCTTGGTGATTCTCCAGCCCGCGATGGGCCGAAGTCACGCCGCTGTCAAACCACCTACCTTACCGGCGGGAGCAGGCGGTGCGGGCGGGCTCCGGGGTCCTGGGGGGGGCGCGGGGCGATATGGCCCTGGGGGGTGTCCCCACGGTGGCGTGGCCTGCGATCGGGGCCCACCGATCGGCGGGCGGGCCTGTGCCATGGGGGCACTCTTTTTCTTCTGCCTTTGCAATAGTCTTCACCATGGTGGAGGCGGAAGTGACCCCCTCCCCTGTGCATGCGTGGGGATGACGTCAGCAGCCGCTGACGCTCCGGCGCATGCACGGACTTCCGCCGGCCGGCGAAGTCCCTTCGGCCCCAGCTGGTGTGACGCCAAAGGTCTTCCACGCCAGCCGCCGGAGCACCAACCACTCCGGCGTGGGCCTGGCCCCTCAAGGTGAGAGCTTGGCGCCTAAAGGTGCGGAGATTTCCGCACCTTTGGAGCGGCCCGACGCCGGAGTGGTTGACGCCACTCCATCACACCGGGACCCCCCTGCCCCGCCGGGTAGGGGAGAATCCCGCCCCATGAAACCATTGCCATAAAAGCCCATCTGGTTCACTAATGTCCTCTTGGGAAGGAAATCTGCCGTCCTTACCTGGTCTGGCCTACATGTGACTCCAGACCCACAGCAATGTGGTTGACTCTCAAGTGCCCCTCTGAAATGGCCCAGCAAACCACTCAGTTTTAGGGCAGTTAGGGATGGGCAACAAATACCGGCCCAGCCAGCGATGCCCATGAAAGAAGAAAGAAAGAAAAAAGTTTCTTGATCACTTTCATTGAGGCTAATTGATAACTTTAAAGAAACAAATCAAATTTCTTATTGACCCAAGTGAGAGTTGAACTTATTTTTTTTGTGTCGTCTGGAGATGTGGATTCCTGACTCACTTCCACAACCGCTATAACTCCTCACCTGCCCTTGTTGGATGATTGCTTTTGAGGTAAATTCCAATGGGATTCTCCTGATACTCTGCTGTACCTTCAGGAAAGCTCCGGAAAACCTCTGGCTCCTGGTCGAGTCTGTGCCCAGCAGTGAGTGAATGCCGTTCTGTGAAACCAGGAAAAGGCAACCGAGGAGTGAATTGATGGGACTGCTCAGGATTTTGACAGGTGTAAATAAGGACAAGGCAGGAGAAGAAAAAAACATTCCCATTACCCGATGGCACAAGGGCTAGCGGGACACAGATTGAAGGTTTACGGCAAGAGGTCATGACCTCTGGAAATCACTGCCTACGAGGGTGCCGGAAGTGAAGGTGATCGATGATTACAAAAGCGAAATGTGTCGCCACGGAGGGGAAATAAACTCGCCAGGCCATGGGGATTGAGCAGAGGGATGGGCCTGACCGAATTATTGCTCCACAATCTACTTGATGGGCCAAATGGACTCCCTCTGTGATCCATTGACTCTATTCTCATGTTTATGGGGGTATTTGTTGCCCATCCCTAAATGCCCTTGAACAGGTCGGCTTGCTTGCCCTCTGTTTACTCATCCAGTGACATTAGCACGACGCTACGGCATACCCTTATTTCGGATTAAAGCCATGGCGACACTTCTTTAGGTTTTCCATGGGTGGTGAAGCAATTTAGGAGGTTGAGAGGGTGAGGAAGGTGCCATCTAAATGCGAGGCGTTCTTTAATGTTGGCCCATCTTTCTGCCAAATATTGCCCATGGTCAATCACCGCTGTTCCAATGAAACTACATGCCCCAATGGTCAGTGTATGGTTTCACCATCCATTCTACAGCTGGCACAATAATACCCTCAGTAGAATCAGAGAATCATTTTACAGTGCAGAAGGAGGCCATTCGGCCCATTGAGTCTGCACCGGCCCTTGGAAAGAGCACCCTACCCAAGCCCTCACTTCCACCCTATCCCTTTAATCCAATAACCCCTCCTGACCTTTTTGGACACTAAGGGCAATTTATCACCTAGTTAGGTGACCAATCCACCTAACCTGCACAACTTTGGACTGTGGGAGGAAACCGGAGCATGCCAGAGGAAAACCACGCAGGCACGGAGAGAACGTGCAGACTCCGCACAGGCAGTGACCCAAGCCGGGAAACGAACCTGGGACCCTGGAGCTGTGAATAGAACATACAGTGCAGAAGAAGGCCATTCAGCCCATCGAGTCTGCACCAACCCACTTAAGACCTCGCTTCCACCATATCCCCATAACCCAATAACCCTTCCTCGCCTTTTTGGTCACTAAGGGCAATTTAGAATGGCCAATCCACCTAACCTGCGCATCTTTGGACTGTGGGAGGAAACCGGAGCACCCGGAGGAAACCCACGCAGACACGGGGAGAACGTGCCGACTCCGCACAGACAGTGACCCAGCCGGGAATCGAACCTGGGATCCAGCGGGGAATCGACAGTGACCCAAGCCGGGAATCGAACCTGGGACCCCGGAGCTGTGAAGCAACAGTGCTAACCATTGTGCTACCGTGCTGACCTAGTAGGTGGTGCTGGGATCTCCTTCTTGAAGTCTGTAATGTTTGAAGGTGTTTGATGTAACTGAGTGCCTTGCTTGGACCCTTCAGAGGTCAATAAAGAGTCAATCACATCGGTCAGCTTGGTATCTGAATGGTAACGGCTCAGAAGGAGGATGTTTTGGTCTGTTGTGTACCCTGCTGGCTTTCTGTAAAATCAACTAACATTCTTTCCCTCCCTTGCTCTTTTCCCTGCAATCCTGCAATCCCGTTCTTATCCAATTTCCTTCCGAATGCCATGTTTGAATCTGCCTCCAGCACACCGTCAGGCGGTGGCTTCCAGATGTTGAAGAGTTTCCTCTTGTCACCTCTGAATTTGTTTTGCCAATCACCTTAAATTGGTGTTGTCTGCTTCTGGAACGTTCTGCCAATTGGAATAGTTTCTCCTCAGCCACTCTGTCCAGACACTGGCTCGCACTGAGCAATTGGGATGACAGATTTCCTTCCCTGAAGAATCGTTGGCACCTTGGGTGGGATATTGAAGGCCAGCGAGATCAATAATTGCTAATTTTAATCTGCATTCATCTGACACCGTTTGTTCTGTAATGTCAGAGCGCCACCTGTTGAACACTCTGAGTATGACAGCTGAAGAATCAAGGCGTGCTTAGGCAGAGTGGTGACGAGGGAAGGATGGGAAATGCAACAGCACCAACCGTGGTCTGGATGACATATTTGTTGAAATGGCTTGCGTTTATTTTCAGTGAGTGTAAATAGACTCTGCTCCCTGCGTGACCACAATTGTGCTGTGGGACTGTTCTATTGCATTGAAGGATGAAACGCCTGTTTTAAACAACAAGCCAGGTATCTTTCTGCGAAAAACTTCATTTTGAGTCCACAAGTGTCAGCGAGGAGAGGACTGGTGGACTGGTGGTGCTGTGGCTACTGTCCCTTTGTGTGGTCCAGAAGATGTGGGTTACAGTCCCTGTCAGGACATCTTGGCCATGGATGGAGCAGCCCAGAAACCCTTCCACCACGTCCCCACTATTCTCCAAAGTTGGGGGGGAGGGGGGGTAGAAAAGATCAAATGTGCGAGGATACGCTAAGACGAAGGAGACTGAGTGATGGTTTCTACGATGTGCTGTATATATTGTGCAAAATGCTCTCAGCGGCTGACCTGTGAAGGAAGACGATGTGTCTCATCAGCTGTGAAATTATGATCGTCCATTATGATCATGGCTGATCATCCAACTCAATAGTCTGTGTCATAATATACATCCAGGTATATGATGGTGCACAGACAGCCAGTGATTGACACACAGGATGACCAGTGAGCACACAGAACACAGCAGCCAATCACCAGACAGGACATGGCCAGAGGGCACTAGTTTTCCCGCTCTCTCGGGATCCAGCCTCTGAGACAGTCAGAGCCCGTGAGCAACAACTAGAACATCCACCATGTGGTAGTAAGATAGTCATGGTCAGGTTAGCCTCAGGTCTCCAGGCAACTCAGCATAGTGTCAACCCACAGTTAAAGTATGTTTAGTAGTTGAGAGTTCAATAAAATAGAGTTGTATTTCTTCAAGTGTTGGAAGCCTGTCTCTCTCACTGCGATGGTAAAAGCAGTCCTCGCAGACCCAGCATACCCAACACATCAGTCTGATCCCGCTTTCCCCCATATCCTTTGATCCCTTCGTCCTCAGTGCGATATCTAACTGCTTCTTGAAACCATACAATGTTTTGGCCTCAACTAATTCCTGTGGTCACGAATTCCACAGGCTCACTACTCGCTGGGTGAAGAAATGCCTCCTCGTCTCTGCCCTAAATGGTCTACTCCGTATCCTCAGACTGTGACCCCTGGTTCTGGACTCCCCCACCAACGGAAACATCCATCCGGCATCTACCCTGTCCAGCCATGTGAGAATTTTATAGGTTTCTATGAGATCCCCCCTCATTCGTCTGAACTCCAGCGAATACAATCCTAACCGACTCAATCTCTTCTCGTACGTCAGTGCCGCAATCTCAGAATCAGCCTGGTAAATATTCACCGCACTCCCTCTAGAGCACGAACATCCTTCCTCGGATAAGGAGACCAACTGCATCATTGTGACGAGGCACGTCACCAAATTGTGATCACCACCATTCAAAATCGTGTGGACAATGACGGTGCCCCAAGGCTCGTGCATTAAACAAAGTTATGCAGAGGCTTGTCCCACGCTTTTCCCTCAGGTCTGCAGTCCGCCAGCACGGTAGCATAGTAGTTAGCACAATTGCTTCACAGCTCCAGGATCCCAGGTTCGATTCCCGGCTTGGGTCACTGTCAGTGTGGAGTCTGCACGTTCTCCCCGTGTCTGCGTGGGTTTCCTCCGGGTGATCCTGTTTCCTCCCACAGTCCAAAGATGTGCAGGTTAGGTGGATTGGCCATGCTAAATTGCCCTTAGTGTCCAAAATTGCCCTTAGTGTTGGGTGGGGTTACTGGGTTATGGGGATAGGGTGGAGGTGTGGGCTTGGGTGGGGTGCTCTTTCCAAGAGCCGGTGCAGACTTGATTGGCCGAATGGCCTCCTTCTGCACTGTAAATTCTATGATTCTGAGGATTGGCCTGTTCAGTAACATGAAGCCCCATAGCAGAAACACATGGCCCTGAGTAAACCTGTCTCTGAATGGCAGCTGGCGTGGCACGCCTCGGCCGACGAAGGCATTCTCCATCTTGCCAGCTGGCCAATGGGGTTTCCCATTGTGGGCAGCCCTAAGTCATCGGGAAATCCCTGAGCGTGCGTGCGCTGTCAGCGCAATGGAGAATCCCGACAGCGGAGAATCCAGCCCAATAACTCCCATAACGAGCAATGTTACAACAATCAGATCATTTGCTTTGAGTGATGTTGGCTGAAGGGCAAATATTGTCTCAAGACATTGGGATGGAACTGTCCTTTGAATAGTGCCATTGGGATTGTGCATCATAAGAGGGCAGGCAGGGTCTCAGTTTAATGTGCACTCTGAAAGACTTGGGTACGTTTCTGAATGGATAGCTACAGCACTGGATGAAGTTTTCTGGTGGTCAGAAATTGTATGTTCAGCCCCACTGGAGGACTCAAAAACATGGTTTGAACTGACACCCCAGTACAGTAGTCATAGTCATAGCACAAAATAAGGCCCTTCAGCCCATTGTGTGCGTGCCGGCCATCAAACCTGCACAGGGAGAACTGGGCCATTGTGGGGCCTGCAAAGATGTTGCCATGTTTGAAATCGACTTCCCGGGCACTTTGCATCGGGTGACGCAGTGAATGTCCGAAACTTTGTCAACTGTTCCCAGTGGACTGCCGGTACCGACATCCAACCAGACAGGACCGGTTTCCAACTAGTGCAGTGTTCTTCAAAGTGGGGGGTGCGACCCACCGTGTGTCGGGAGGGTCGCGGAGCTGTTGCCGGCGGCGATCCCGATCGCGCAAATCTCCGCGCAGCAGCCGGCTTTTCATAACGCTGGCTGCAAGCGGCCGCAAACATGTGGCCGCATTGAGCATGCGCGCACGATGATCAGCGCGCATGCGCATTCCGCGAACGTGTAAAAAATTAGGCTGCATTGCGCATGCGTGCCCAATAATCGGGCACGCACGTGCAGTGCGGCCGCTATTTTTAAAAACGGTTGCAGCTGTTTGTTTTGCAAGTTCTGTAGTGGTTTTTATTCATTTATTTTATTCATTTAATTTTTATTTTTTTTTACAAGTTCAAGGGGTTTTATTAGATAAAATTTTACAGGAAAAAAATTTGGACAGGTGGAGGCTCCATACCTTCCGACACCGGAAGGCTTCACCTTCATCCAACAGGATCCATTGGAGGAGCGTGTACGAGGGCCAAAGGGACCCCAAGACCATTTCCTCCATTTTTGTCAGCAGCAAACAAGGTAAGAGAAAATGGTGGGTCGCGCAGGTCGGCCGGCGTGAGTCACGAAGGTTGGCCGGCGCGGGTCGCGAAGGTCGGCCGGGTTGGGTCCCGTAGGTTGGCCGGTTGGTAATAATGGGTCCCTGGAAAAAACGTTTGAAGAACACTGGTCTAGTGCAAGTCCAGGGTCGAGTAACGCAAAAGCACATGGACCACATGCGGTCCAGGCGACCAATTCTTTGCTAAATTTCTCGCAAGCGCAAAGTTCTTGTCCAGCCCAATCTGTTACCCGAACGGGACAGAGCAGAACCCCAAGGGGTCAAGATGTCGCCATGGGAGAGGTTGTTGACATGGATTCAGATATGGAGACACAACCATTGGCGGTCTCCGATGGGGGGTCCACAGTACAGCAGTCTCCGCAGAGCACAGAATCCGCCTCGGCGTTCCAGTCGAAAGTGACATTGACCTTTCCGGTACACACCACCGATCCTGCGCCGCGGGTGCACAATGCACAACTGGATTCAAAGCGAATCCTGCACCCTCCATCTCCATAGTCGGAGGAGGATTCTTCGGACTTTGGAGTGGAGGGGTGTCATAATCCGCACGGGACTTACTAGGAGGCAATGATTAAACTCCCCATGAACCATATATGAGCTCCCCTATTAAAGGGACGGGGAGCCCTAAACCGTGTATAGTTATCTTCTGTATAAAGTCGGCCAGTTGGGGGACCTACAGGAGAGACCCGGCTGGGATCTTTCTGTGCAAATAATAGTTGTTGTAATACAACTTTATTTCCTTTTGAAGACTAGGCGTGGGCTCCTTCATGGTCCACATGAGTACACCTCAATCAGGCCCCCCTTAGCCCTCTCTGCTCTCAGGAGAACAACCCCAAGTGGTAAAGGAGTGTCGCACAGTTGAATATGATGTCCATTGAGGAAGGACAGCGTGTTCGAATAATGTTCAGGGGAAGATTTTCCCTTCGGTTGGAACCATGAAGAATGCACAAAATAATGATGTACCATTAGCTCAGAGGTTATGCAGTGGGCTACTGAACCATAGAGATCCGGAGTTCAAATCCCACCATGGAGACTGATAAAAGTGGATTCAATTCATCTCGTGATGCACAGGAATTGGGACCAGAAAATGATCATGGAAGCTGCTGAGTTTTGTTGCAAAAAATTCAACTGGTTCATTATTATCCAGCCAGGGAGAAAAGCCGCTGAATGAACTCAGTCTAGCCTGGACGTGACTCTGCTCCCCACTCCTGGGGAGTGACCGGTGATCTCACGATGGGATAGTGACATTGCCACTAAACTAACAACCCAAGGAAAGTGAGGCCAAATCTCACTGTGGCGTTTGGAAAAGTTGGATTCTGTCTTAAAAAGAAACGTAGATCTAAATTATAAAAAGCTGCTCTCGGTCAAATGGGACATTTGTGGGAAAACCCCATCTAGTTCACTCATGTCTTTGAGGGAAGGATACTTGCTAACAATTCTCAGCCTGCGTCGACATGTAACTTCAGTCCCACAGCAGTGTAGCTGTCTCTTAAGTCGCTCAGGAAGACAATCAGTTGTGTTAAGCTTCTGCGAAGAATGCTGACTGGAATTGGATTAAGACGGCGTCTCACGGTGGCTCAGTGGGTTAGCCCTGTTGCCTCACGGCGCTGAGGTCCCAGGTTCGATCCCGGCTCTGGGCCACTGTTGTGCGGAGTTCGCACATTCTCCCTGTATTTGCGTGGGTTTCGTCCCCGCAACCCAAAGGTGTGCCAAAGATGAACCAGCCCAAAGAGGAGCTGGTTTAGCTCACTGGGCTAAATCGCTGGCTTCTAAAGCAGATCAAGGCAGGGCTGCAGCACGGTTCGATTCCCGTACCAGCCTCCCCGAACAGGCGCCGGAATGTGGCGACTAGGGGCTTTTCACAATAACTTAATTGAAGCCTACTCGTGACAATAAGCGGTTTTCTTTTCATTTCATTTCATTTTCGGTAGGTGGATTGGCCTCGCTAAATTGCCCCTGAATTGGAAAAAGTGAATTGGGCACTCTAAATTTAAAAAAAGAAGGCATCTCACCACCCCTGCTATGGGCAACTATGCATGGACAATAAAGGGCCCACATCCCGATGAATAGTTTTATTTAAAAAAGCTTTTATTGTGAGTGTCTCACCTAAAGGGGTTGAGAGTTGGAACTGCTGCATCAACCCAATCCACCAGAGCCATTACGGTCAATGTAGAGAGAGAGAGAGAGAGAGGGAAGGGAAAATTTGAGTTTGAATAGGCCCAGGGCCTAAAAAGGCGAGTCACCCACTTCCCTGTCAAATATTTCCTGCCTTTCCCACGAGCAGTGCTTCCTCAGTGCGGGTCATAAGCAAGGATGTGGTGTGGTCAAGAGGTTAAAAAAAAAACATCGAGCCGGGATGTTCAGAAGAAACTGTAAATAAAACCAAAACTGGAGTGGCCCAATTTCCTGCTGGCTCAAGTGGGTGAAACGCACTGCCCTGGTTTGACCCCTTGTGGCTGAACATCTGACAGTCTCGCCTCTGGTGTTAGAAGGTCTGTGGGTTCAGGTCCGTGCCAGAGAGTTGAGCTGGCACTCGTTATGCAACACTGTGCTATGCTGTCACAGGTGCCGACTTAATCATAATCACTTCTTGTCACAAGTAGGCGTCAACAAAGTTCCTGTGAAAAGCTCCTAGTCGACACATTCCGGCGCCTGTTCGGGGAGGCCGGTACGGGAAACAAACCCGCGCCTCTGGCATTGTTCTGTATTACAAGCCAGCTGTTTAGCCCACTGTACTAAACCAGCCCCGATAATAATTGCTTATTGTCACAAGTAGGCTTCAATGAAGTTACTGTGAAAAGCCCCTAGTCGCCACATTCCAGCGCCTGTTCAGGGAGGCCGGTACGGGAATTGAACCCACGCCGCTGGCCTTGTTCTGCATTACAAGCCAGCTCTTTAGCCCACTGCGCTAAACCAGCCGACTTGAGGATGAGACACCAAAGCGAGGCCAAACCCGCCATCTCACGTGGATGTAAAAGGTCCCGTGGCCAATAATTCAAGGAAGGGCAGAGGGAAGTTTTCCCTGATGTGCTGGCCAATCTCTCAACCAATTTCCCTCCAAAAAGAGGGCTGCCTGTTTAAATTCAGAGTGTTGTTTTTGGGATCTTGCTGTGCACAAATTGGCGGTTGCGCTTCCTACAGTACGACGGTTCCTATGCTTCAGGAGTATTGGTTCTGTTGGCTGCAATATGTTTTGGGACATTGTCAGGTTGCTATAGTAAATGCATTCATTCTTTCTGTAAACCTGGTTGTAGTGGCCAGATACATCACCTCTGATCTGAGATAGCTTAGTCACTGTTGAAGTGGCAGGTGTGGGGAGTGAGGCACGGATGCGGGAGGTTGGTAATGTGCTACGCATAACTTTTAAAAGTGTCAGAGCTCTGCGGAATAAAAGCACCAGTCAGTGGTCAGTGTGATGTGACTAGAAAGAAGCGTCATGGTTAGCAGCGAATGTTCCCAGAGTTGAGGGGGTTGGATTACGAGGAGAGGTTGAGTAGACTGGGACAGTACTCGTTGGAATTTAGAAGGATGAGGGGGCATCTTAGAGAAACATATAAAATTATGAAGGGAACAGATAGGATAGATGCGGGCAGGTTGTTTCCACTGGCGGGTGAAAGCAGAACTAGGGGGCATAGCCTCAAAATAAGGGGAAGTAGATTTAGGACTGAGTTTAGGAGGAACTTCTTCACCCAAAGGGTTGTGAATCTATAGAATTCCTTGCCCAGTGAAGCCGTTGAGGCTCCTTCATTAAATGTTTTCAAGATAAAGATAGTTTTTTTAAGAATAAAGGGATTAAGGATTATGGTGTTCAAGCCGGAAAGTGGAGCTGAGTCCATAAAAGATCAGCCATGATCTCATTGAATGGCGGAGCAGGCTCGAGGGGCCAGATGGCCTACTCCTGCTCCTAGTTCTTATGTTCTTATATTACCTCACCTTTGATTCCACCCAGCCCCACCCTCCCTTATATGGCCAATCATCTTGAATCAGTGTCCTCTGGTCACTGAACCTCCCACCAGTAGAAACTATTTTCTCCCTATCTCCTCTCGCAAAACTTTTAATCAGTTTTTGAAAATCAGAAAGAACAATCTCAACTTCCCGTGTTGCCCCATGTAACTTTTTTTCATTATTTCACGGGATATGGGCGTCGCTGGCTGGGTCAGCAATCGTTGCCCATCCCGAATTGCCCTTGAACTGAGTATGTTGCCAGTCTATTTCAGGTGGCATTTTTAAGAGTCAACCACTTTGCTGTGTGTCTGGAGTCACATGTAGGTCAGACCAGGTAAGGACGGCAGATTTCCGTCCCTAAAGGACATTAGTGAACCAGATAGGTTTTTTCAACAGTCAGCAATGGTTTCATGGGTCATCAATAGACATTTATTTCCAGAAATATTTTTCGTAAATTCAAACTTCACCATCTGCTGTGGTGGGATTTAAACCTGGACCCTCAGACTCTGGGCCTCTGGGTTACCAGTCCAGTGACCGTGCCACTACTTCCCCATCTCCCCATAAAGCCCCTCACATGGAAACATAGGAACATTGAAAATAGGAGCAGGGGGAGGCCATTCAGCCCTTCGAGCCTACTCCACCATTCATTATAGAAACACATAAAATTATGAAGGGAATAGATAGGATAGATGTGGGCAGGTTGTTTCCACTGGCGGGTGACAGCAGAACCAGGGGGCATAGCCTCAAAATAAGGGGAAGTAGATTTAGGACTGAGTTTAGGAGGAACTTCTTCACCCAAAGGGTTGTGAATCTATGGAATTCCTTGCCCAGTGAAGCAGTTGAGGCTTCTTCATTAAATGTTTTTAAGGTAAAGATAGATAGTTTTTTGAAGAATAAAGGGATTAAGGGTTATGGTGTTCGGGCCGGAAAGTGGAGCTGAGTCCACCAAATATCAGCCATGATCTCATTGAATGGCGGAGCAGGCTCGAGGGGCCAGATGGCCTACTCCTGCTCCTAGTTCTTATGTTCTTATGTTCTTATTATAATCATGGCAGATCATCCAACTCAGTAATCTGTTCCTGTTTTCCCACCCATATCCTTTGGTTCCCTTCACCCCAACACCTATGCCTCTCTCCTTATTGAAAATATGCAATGTTTTGGCCTGAACCGCTTCCTGTGGTAGTGAATTCCATAGGTTCACCACTCTCTGGGTGAAGAAATTTCTCTTCATCTCATTCCTAAATGGTTTAGCCCGTATCCTAAGACTGTGACCCTTAGTTCTGGACACCCCCACAATCAGGAACATTCTTCCTGCATCTACCCTGTTTAGTCCTGTTAGAATTTTGTGGTTTTCTATGTGTTCCCCCCTTATTCTTCTAAATTGCAGCGAACACAAACCTAACCAACTCAATCCCTCCTCATTTATCAGTCTCACCATTCCGGGAATCAGTCTGGTAAACCTTCGCTGCACTCCCTCAAGAACATCCTTCCTCAGGTAATCATAGATCATAGAATTTACAGTGCAGAAGGAGGCCATTCGGCCCATCGAGTCTGCACCGGCTCTTGGAAAGATCACCCTACCCAAGGTCAACACCTCCACTCTATCCCAATAACCCAGTAACCCCACCCAACACTGAGGGAAATTTTGGACACTAAGGGCAATTTATCATGGCCAATCCACCTAACCTGCACATCTTTGGACTGTGGGAGGAAACCGGAGCACCCGGAGGAAACCCACGCACACACGGGGAGGATGTGCAGACGCCGCACAGACAGTGACCCAAGCCGGAATCGAACCTGGGACCCTGGAGCTGTGAAGCCATTGTGCTATCCACAATGCTACCATGCTGCCCTCAGGAGACCAAAACGGCACACAATACTCCAGGTGTGGCCTCACCAAGGTCCTGTTTAATTACAGCGAGACATTCCTGTTCCTGTACTGGAATCCTCTCGCTATGGAGGCCAACATACCATTTGCCTTCTTTACCGCCTGCTGTACCTGCATGCTTACCTTCAGTGACTGGTGTACGAGAACACCCAGGTTGACTCTCTCAATCTACAGCCATTCAGATAATTATCTGCCTTCCTGTTTTTCCTACCAAAGTGGATAACTTCAGATTTAGCCACATTATTCTGCATCTGCCATGTATTTGCCCCAGCTTTTCCATATCACACTGAAGAATATCTGCATCCTTATCACAGCTCATCCTCCCATCCAGCTTTTTGTCTTCTGCAAATTTGGAGATATTACATTTTGTTCCCTTACTTAAATCATTAATATATATTCTGAATAGCTGGGGTCTCTGCACCAATCCCGATGGTACCCCACGAGTCATTGCCTGCCATTTGGAGTAAGACCTATTTATTCCTACTCTTTGTTTCCTGTCTGCCAACCAGCTTTCTATCTGTCTCAATACACTGCCCGCAATCCCATGCGCTTTAAGTTTACACGTTAATCTCTCATGTGGGACTTTGTCGAAAGCCTTCTGAAAGTCCAAATACACCACATCCACTCGCTCCCCCTCATCAACTCTCCCAATTACATCCTCAAAGCATTCTAGTAGATTTGTCAAGCATGATTTCCCTCTCGTAAATCCATGCTGACTTTGTCTGATCCTGTCACTGTTTTCTCAGTGCTCCACTATTACATTTTTTATAATGGACTCCAGCATGTTCTCCATTACCGATGTCAGGCTGACTGGTCTATAGTTGCCTGTTTTCACCCGACCTCCCTTTCTAAATAGTGGAAAGTTACATTCGCAACCCTCCAATCTGTAGGAAGTGTTTCAGAATCTATAGAAACTTGGACGATGACCACCAATGCATCTACTATTTCTGGAGTCACTTCCTTAAGTACTCTGAGATGCAGATTATCAGGCCCTGGGGATTTATTGCTCTTCAATCCCATCAATTTTACTGGCACCATTCCCCTACTAATACTGATTTCCTTCAGTTCCTCCCTCTCACTGAACCCTGTGTTCCCAACATTTCTGGTACGTTATTTATGTCCTCATTTGTGAAGACACAATCAAAGAGTGTATTTAGTTGCTCAGCCATTTCTTTGTTCCCCCATTATAAATTCCCTTGATTCTGACTGTAAGGGACCTACATTTTTCTTCACTAATCCTTTTTTCTTAACATACCTATAGAAGCTTTCACAGTCAATTTTTATGTTCCCGCAAACATTACTCTCGTACTCTGTTTACTCCTTCTTAATCAGTCCATTAGTCCTCCTTTGCTGAATTTTGAACTATTTTCTATCCTCTGGTCTGTTTTTTACTCGCCAACTTGTGTGCTTCTTGCTTGGATCGAATGCTATCTCTAATCACCCTTGTAAGCCATGGATTGGCCACCTTTTCATTCCAGACAGGAATGAACAATTGTTGCAGTTCACCCATATGCTCCTTGAATTTTCACCGTGGCCTATCCACCATCATCCCTTTAAATGATGTTTCCCAATCCATCATAGCCAACTTGCTCCTCATACCATTGTGGCTCCCTTTATTAAGATTCAGGACCTTAGAATCAATTACGTCACTCTCCACCTTGATGAAAAATTCTAGCATATTGTGGTCGCTCACCCCCAAGGGGTCTCACTCAGCCAGATTGGCAATGATTCCTTTCCCATTACACAGTACCCAGTTTAGGAGGCCTGTTCTCTATTTGGTTCTTCAACGCATTGGTCCAGAAAACCATCCTGTATACACTCCAGAAATTCCTCCTCTCTGGTATTGTGATTTGCCCGATCTATATGCAGATTGTGTTCACCTATAAATCAGATGTTCCTTTACCGCATGCATCTCTAATTTCCTGTTTAATGCCATTCCCAATATCACCCCGACAGTCAATATAAAACCTCTAACTCGTGATTTTCGCCCCTTGCTGTTTCTCAGCTCTACCCATCCAGATTCCACATCATTGGAGCTAATATCCTTCCTCACTATTGTGTTAATTGTCTCTTTAATCAGCCATACAACTCTACCGCCTTTTCCTTTTTGTCTGCCCTTCCCAAATAGTGAATAACCCGGATGTTCAATTCTTATTCCTGGTCACCCTGCAGCCATGTCTCCGTAATCCCGACTATTCCGTTTACATCTATTTGCGCAATTAATTCATCCACTTTATTGAGAATGCGGCCCGTGTTAAGAAACAACGCCATCAGGCTTGTCTTTTTAACATTTCTTGTCCCGTTTCAAAGAACAAAGAAACGTACATAGAACATAGAACATAGAAGATTACAGCGCAGTACAGGCCCTTCAGCCCTCGATGTTGCGCCGACCTGTGAAATCCCTCTAAAGCCCATCTACACTATTCTCTTATCGTCCATATGTCTATCCAATGACCATTTGAATGCGTTTAGTGTTGGCGAGTCCACTACTGTTGCAGGCAGGGCATTCCACGCCCTTACTACTCTCTGAGTAAAGAACCTACCTCTGACATCTGTCCTATATCTATCTCCCCTCAATTTAAAGCTATGCCCCCTCGTGCTGGACATCACCATCCGAGGAAAAAGGCTCTCACTGTCCACCCTATCTAATCCTCTGATCATCTTGTATGCCCTTCATCCCTCCAAGCCTGTGCTGATCATGAAGCCCTAATTAAAAACAACCTTCTTACCTTACTCGGTCCATATCCCTCTATTTTCTCCCTATTCGTGCACCCATCCAGATGCCTCTTAAATGTTGCTAATGTACCTGCCTCCACCACATCCTCTGGCAGCGAGTTCCAGGCACGTACCACTGTCTGCATGAAAAACGTACCCTGCACATCTCCCTCAAACTTTCCCCCTCTCACCTTGAACCTCTGCCCCGTTGTAATTGACACTTCCACCCTTGGAAAAAGCCTCTGACTATCCACCCTTTCTATGCCTCTCATCATTTTGTCGACCTCTATTCCATTATTTTTCACTGTGACCCTGTTTGATTTTGGCCCTTGATTTCTTTGCCTATCACTTTTCTTATTCCCCTTTTTGTCTTTTGTTATTGTCCTTGATTCCCCTTCCTCGCACTCCTTGAATAGGTTCCCATCCCCCTGCCATTTTAGTTCAAACACTCCCCAACCGCTCCAGCAATTACTCTGCCCTGGACACCAGTTCCAATCCTGCCCAAGTGGAACCCTTCCAGTTTGTTCTGGTCCCATCTCCCCCAGAACCAGTCCCAATGTCCCAGCAATCTGATATTGGGCAGCACGGTAGCAGTGGTTAGCACTGTTGCTTCACAGCTCCAGGGTCCCAGGTTCGATCCCCGGCTTGGGTCACTGTCTGTGTGGAGTCTGCATGTTTTCCCCGTGTCTGCGTGGGTTTCCTCCGGGTGCTCTGGTTTCCTCCCACAAGTCCCGAAAGATGTGCTGCTGTTACGTGAATTGGACTCTGAATTCTCCCTCTGTGTACCCGAACAGACGCCGGAATGTGGTGACTGGGGGATTTTCACAGTAACTTCATTGCGGTGTTAATGTAAGCTTACTTGTGACAATAATGATTATTATTATTAATTCTCCCCCTCACACCATGACTTCAGCCACATATTGATCCAATATATCCTTCTCCTTTTAGGTGAATTGGACATTCTGAATTCTCCCTCTGTGTACCCGAACAGGCGTCGGAGTGTGGCAACTAGGGGCTTTTCACAGTAACTTCAGCAGCACGGTAGCATGGTGGTTAGCATCAATGCTTCACAGCTCCAGGGTCCCAGGTTCGATTCCCGGCTGGGTCACTGTCTGTGTGGAGTCTGCACGTCCTCCCCGTGTGTGCGTGGGTTTCCTCCGGGTGCTCCGGTTTCCTCCCACAGTCCAAAGATGTGCGGGTTAGGTGGATTGGCCATGCTAAATTGCCCGTAGTGTCCTAAAAAAAAAAGTAAGGTTAAGGGGGATTAGTTAAAAAAAAAAGTAAGGTTAAGGGGTTACGGGTATAGGGTGGATACGTGAGTTTGAGTAGGGTGATCATTGCTCGGCACAACATCGAGGGCCGAAGGGCCTGTTCTGTGCTGTACTGTTCTAAATTCTAAATTCATTGCAGTGTTAAATGTAAGCCTACTTGTGACAATAATAAAGATTATTATTATTTCTACTCTGACGAACACATGGCACTGGTAGTAATCATGAATGAAGTCCTCCTTTTCAACTAACATCTTATCTCCCTATATTCTGCTTTTAAGACCTCATCAATGTGTACAATGTGTTTGGCTGTTCACCCCCTCCAGAATGTCCTGTACCCGCTCCGAGACATCCTTGACCATAGCACCAGGGAGGCAGCATACCATCCTGGAGCCTTCTTTGCGGCCACAGAAAGGCCTGTCTATTCCCCTTACAATTGAATCTTCTCTAACTGTTGCAGTCCCACACTTTTTACTCCGCCCCTCTGCAGCGAACCAATCGAGGCCATGAACAGGGAGTGGGTGGGAACGTCGGGGGAAGGGTGGTGTGGGGTGTGGTGCAGGAATGCTGATTGGCTGATGCGATTAGTGTCCATGTGGTAGGCTCTCTTGGAAAGACCTCATGAATGGATTCAAGTCGACTCCATACTGGAGGTAGACCATAAATACTCCGAGGCCCCGACTGTAGAACTCCTGGCGGAGAGAAAAGAATTACAAAGGAACTTTGACCTGCTCTCCACCAGGAAAGCAGTACACCAACTCCGCCAGGCACGCGGGGCCCTATACGAACACGGAGACAAAGCCAGCCGCCTGTTGGCCCACCAGCTGAGAAAGCAGGCAGCCAGCAGAGAAATCGCGCAAATCAGAGATACCAGAGGCACGTTGGAAACAGAACCAGAGAAGATTAACAAAACCTTCAAGGCCTTCTACCAAGAGCTGTACACCTCAGAGCCCCCAACGGGGAAGGCTGGGATGAACCGGTTTCTTGACGGACTGAACATACCAGTTGTGGGAGAGGGCAGAAAACGGGATCTGGAAGCACCACTAGCACTGGGAGAGATCATGGAGAGCATTAGCTCCATGCAGGCGGGGAAGGCGCCGGGACCGGACGGATTCCCGGCGGACTTCTACAAAAAATTTGCGACAGCGCTGGCCCCGCACATGCGGGAGATGTTCACAGACTCGCTAGCTAGGGGCACGTTGCCACCCACGTTAGCACAGGCCTCAATCTCGCTGATACCTAAGAAAGACAAAGACCCAACGGAATGTGGGTCATACAGACCCATATCTCTGCTGAATGCAGACGCCAAAATACTGGCCAAAATCCTAGCCAAAAGGCTAGAAGACTGTGTACCTGAGGTGGTCACAGAGGACCAGACGGGCTTTGTCAAAGGTAGACAGCTGACCGCGAACATCAGGCGCCTGCTGAACGTGATAATGACCCCCTCCGGGGAGAGAACACAAGAGGTGATCGTCTCCCTGGACGCAGAAAAGGCCTTCGACAGAGTCGAATGGAAATACCTCATAGAGGTACTGGAGCGGTTCGGGCTTGGAACAGGGTTCACCGCTTGGGTAAAGCTCCTGTACAACGCTCCCATGGCGAGTGTACAGACCAACAATACCAACTCCCAATACTTCCAGCTGCACAGGGGCACCAGACAAGGATGCCCACTGTCCCCGCTGCTGTTCGCACTAGCAATCGAACCGCTAGCAATCGCGCTCAGGGCAGCAAAAAATTGGAGGGGGATCCGAAGGGGAGGTAGAGAGCACAGAGTCTCACTCTATGCGGATGATCTGCTCCTCTATATCTCGGACCCACAAAGCAGCATGGACGGAATCATCGCGCTCCTGAAAGAGTTTGGAGCCTTCTCGGGCTACAAACTCAACATGAGCAAAAGTGAGATCTTCCCATTACACCCGCAAGGGGGGGGGGGGGCAGCACTAAAGGGGCTGCCGTTCAAACAAGCCCGACATAAATTCCGCTACCTGGGGATCCAAATAGCCCATGACTGGAAAGGGATCCACAAATGGAACCTCACCAGCCTGACGGAGGAAGTTAAAAAGGACCTGCTAAGATGGAACACACTCCCGCTCTCCCTCGCGGGGAGAGTTCAGACGATCAAAATGAACGTACTGCCCAGGTTCCTCTTCCTGTTTAGATCCATTCCGATCTACATCCCCAAGGCCTTTTTCAAAGCGCTGGACAAACTCATCATGGCGTTCGTATGGGGGGGTAAAAATGCTAGGATCCCAAAGAAGGTCTTACAAAAAACAAAAACCAGGGGAGGGTTAGCCCTCCCGAATCTACAATTCTACCACTGGGCAGCAACAGCCGAGCGAGTAAGGGGATGGATCCAGGAGCCAGAAGCTGAGTGGGTGCGTGCGGAGGAGGCCTCCTGCATGGGAACCTCCCTCCGGGCCCTCGCCACGGCAGCACTCCCATCCCCACCCAAAAAACACTCCAGCAGCCCAGTGGTGACAGCCACCCTCCAATCCTGGAACCAACTGCGGCAGCAACTTGGCCTGACCAAAATGTCGAACAGGGCTCCCATCTGCAACAACCATAGGTTCAAACCAGCACTGACCGACGCCACCTTCAAAAGGTGGAGGCAGGACGGGGGGACACTGACAGTCAGGGACCTATACACGGACGACAGGATCGCAACACTGGACGAACTGACAGAGAAATTTCAGCTAGCTGGGGGGAACGAGCTACGGTACCTGCAGCTCAAAAACTTCCTACGAAAGGAGACAAGGACGTACCCACAACCGCCACGACAGACACTACTGGAAGACCTACTGGACGCAAGTATCCTAGAGAAAGGGAACTGTAGTGACATGTATGACCGACTGGTAGATAGGGACGACACCGTACTGGACGCAACAAGGAGGAAATGGGAGGACGACCTGGGGATGGAGATCGGGTGGGGACTCTGGAGCGAAGCACTGCATAGGGTCAACTCCACCTCCACGTGCGCAAGGCTCAGCCTGACGCAACTAAAAGTGGTACATAGAGCCCACTTAACAAGAACCCATATGAGTAGGTTCTTCCCGGAGGTGGAAGACAGATGTGAACGGTGCCAAAGAGGCCCGGCCAACCACGCCCACATGTTCTGGTCCTGCCCCAGACTCGTGGAGTACTGGACAGCCTTCTTCGAGGTAATGTCCAAAGTGGTGGGAGTGAGGGTGGAGCCATGCCCGATAGTGGCGGTCTTCGGGGTTTCAGAACAGCCAGATCTATTCCTGGGGAGGAGGGCGGATGCCCTTGCCTTTGCCTCCCTGATCGCCCGCCGTAGAATCCTGTTTGGCTGGCGGTCAGCAGCACCGCCCAGAGCTGCGGACTGGCTGTCCGACCTCTCGGAATCTCTCCAAATGGAGAAAATCAAATTTGCCATCCGAGGGTCGGACGACGGCTTCCACAGAACGTGGGAGCCATTCATGCGACTGTTCCGGGACCTATTTGTGGCCAATGTACAAGAGGAAGAATAGTCGGGGGAAGGTAGCGGGAGGGGGGGGGGGGGCTACAGGTTCGTTACGGGGGTTCGATGGCTAGCTAAGGCCCAAAACCAAGCTAAATAAACATGTTGAGGGGGGGAGGGGGGGGGGGGGGGGGGGGGGGGGCGCAGTTACTACTACGAAGATGCTTACCTGTAAATATGTGTGTTAATTTTTGCGTGTTTGTTTTTGTTTGTTTTTTTTTTCTCTCTCCTAACAATTTGTAATTTGTTCAATATAAAATACGAAAACTGAATAAAAACATTTATAAAAAAAAAATGAATGGATTCAAATGCTTGGTGGGTTGAATGGCCTTCTCCTGATGCATTGTCCCTCAACCGACCCCCAGCTCACAAAGAAACGTACAGAACAACAAAGACCCCCCCACTTTGTGAAAAAGAGTGGGCTGGGTTTGGATTTGGATTTTGTTTATTGTCGCGTGTACCGAGGTGCAATGAGAAGTATTTTTCTGCGAGCAGCTCAACAGATCATTAAGTACGTGGGAAGAAAATGAAATAAAAGAAAATACATAATAGGGCAACACAAGGTACACAATGTAACTACATAAACACCGGCATCAGGTGAAGCATGCAGGGTGCAGTGTTAATAAGGTCAGCCCATAAGAGGGTTGATTAGGAGTCTGGTGACAGTGGGGAAGAAGCTGTTTTTGAGTCTGCTCGTGCGTGTTCTCAGACTCCTGTATCTCCTGCCCGATGGAAGAAGTTGGAAAAGTGAGTAAGCCGGGTGGGAGGGATCCTTGATCATGCTGCCCGCTTTCCCCAGGCAGCAGGAAGTGTAGATGGAGTCAATGGATGGGAAGCAGGTTTGTGTGATGGACTGGGCTGTGTTCACGACTCTCTGAAGTTTCTTGCGGTCCTGGGCTGAGCAGTTGCCATACCAGGCTGTGATGCAGCCCGATAGGATGCTTTCTATGGTGCATCTGTAAAAGTTGGTAAGAGTCAGAGCCTTTGTGAGCTGTCAGCCCGGGCAACACCAAAACTTATTAGCAGGCACTGCGCGGACAGAAAGCGGTGCCACGATGTTGAAAGCAAAGGACCTCAGATAAGCCCAGGGCTTTTGGGCAGAGAGGGATTGGGCACTGGGGAAGAGGGGCAAGATAGGGTCCGAAAGGGTGGGTATCATCTTGGACAGGTACCCATGATGTTTACAGGACCCTTCCCCAAGGAGGTATGTCCCCACCCTTCCTATTTGTAAAGCTCAGATGGCGGAAAACTGAAATGCCCACTCTCTCCCGCCTGACTTGTTAACAAGTTCAATTGCCCTTTGATGGTTTGGGCAGCCTGTTCTGGCACCTGGCTGCCAGCTGTATTCTGGGAGGTGGGCCTGTTGACATTGGGTTCACGGCCTGACGCCTGGATGCGTGGGATAGCCTAGTTTATCAGTCCAACTCATTTTGAATACTTTTTTGTTGAATTTTTGTGTTTGTTGATGACGTTCCAGCAAAAGGGAATATTTCATTAAGAGCCGTTGACCAGAAACTCAACTCAACCACTCACATAAATGCCATGGTTACAAGCGCAGGGCAGAGGCCGGGAATTCTAGCGTGAGTTACTCACCTCCTGACTCCTGAAAGCCTGTCCAACAAACAACACTTGTACTTATATTGTGTCTTTCATCTGCAAAGCACAAGTATGATGAATACTCTCCACTTGCCTGGATGAGTGCAGAGCTGCCTTCCTGATTGGCATCCCATTCACCGCCCTAAACTGTCTTTCCCTCCACCACAGCGTGTGCAGTCTACAAGATTCACTACAGCAACTCGCCTAGTCTCCTTTGACAGCTCCTTCCAAAAACACCAGTTCTACCATCTAGATGGATATCTAAATAGGAAGATGCTGAGGAAATCAGAAGCTCAAAGGCACTTGGGAGTCCTTGTTCACGATTCTCTTCAGGTTAACATGCAGGTTCAGTAGGCAGTTAGGAAGGCAAATGCAATGTTAGCATTCATGTCGAAGGGGCTGGAATACAAGACCAGGGATGTACTTCTGAGGCTGTATAAGGTTCTGGTCAGACCCCATTTGGAGTATTGTGAGCAGTTTTGGGCCCTGTATCTAAGGAAGGATATGCTGGCCTTGGAAAGGGTCCAGAGGAGGTTCACAAGAATGAACCTTGGAATGAAGAGCTTGTCATATGAGGAACGATTGAGGACTCTGGGTCTGTACTCGTTGGAGTTTAGAAGGATGAGAGGGGATCTTATTGAAACTTACAGGATACTGCGAGGCCTGGATAGAGTGGACGTGGAGAGGATGTTTCCACTTGTAGGAAAAACTAGAAACAGATTAGGACACCATCTCAGACTAAATGGACGATCCTTTAAAACAGAAATAAAGAGGACTTGCTTCAGCCAGAGGGTGGTGAATCTGTGGAACTCTTTGCCGCAGAAGGCTCTGGAGGACAAATCACTGAGTGTCTTTAAGACAGAGATAGATAGGTTCTTGATTAATAAGGGGAGTTGTGGGGAGAAGGCAGGAGAATGGGGATGAGAAAAATATCAGCCATGATTGAATGGCGGAGCAGACACGATGGGCCGAGTGGCCTAATTCTGCTCCTGTGCTTTATGGTCTAAGGGCAGCAGACCCGTGAGGACACGATCCAACCCTCACTTCTGCCCCTCTTCCTCTCACACACACCCAAGACACAGCTTCCAATCTCAGCTTTCACCCTCCTCTCCCATTTCTCACCAGTATTGGAGGAGAGTTGGTCCCCATATTGGAACTTGTAGACTTCAAGCAGCTCCTGGAACACAAGTATTGGTCTCAGCGTCGCTGGAAGACACACACCTCACGGGAAAGAAAAATGGAGTTAAGGCTGAATGAATCATGGGATCGTAAACCGTTATTGCACAGAAAGAAGCCATTCAGCCCATCCATGGTGGCACAGTGGTTGGCACTGCTGCCTCACGGTGGCAGGGACCCGGGTTCGATTCCGGCCTTGGGTCACTGCATGTGTGGAGTCTGCACTTTCTCCCTGTGTCTGCGTGGGTTTCCTCCGTGTGCTCCGGTTTCCTCCCACAGTCCAAAGATGTAAAGGTTAGGTGGATTGTCCATGATCAATTGCCCCTTAGTGTCCAAAAAAAAGACGTGTAAATTAGGTTAAGGAGTTATTGGGATAGCGCGGGAGAGTGAGCTTGGGTGGAGTGCTGTTTCGGAGGGTCAGTGGAGACCGTATTGGCTGAATGGCCTCCTCCCGCCATGTAAGGATCCTATTCTATGATTCTATTCCATCTGTGTCAGCTCTTCTGAAGAGCTATCGAATTAGTCCGCGCCCTGCCCTTTCCCCATAGCCCTGCATTTTTATTCCTCTTAAGTATTTATCCAATACCCTTTTAACGGCCATTAATGATGCAAAACCTACCCCCTGTCAAGCAGCACATTCAAAATGGCAACCACTAGTGAAGTTGAAAAGTGTTTCCTTGTGCTGTCTCTGCTTCTTCCCTCAATTATCTTCAACCCGTTTAGCGATCTCTTGGCCATCGGAAACACTCTCCCTTTATTTACTGGATCGAAACACTTTCTGATTTCTCTCAAGCCTCCTCTTGGCTTCACTACTCAAAGGAGGACCTTGTCCAGTCAATCCGTGTATCTGCGATCTCTAACCCCTGTCACCAATCTCGTGAATCTCCTCTACACCTTCGTATCCTTCCGAAAGTGCAGTGCCCGGAATTAAGCAGCACTGCAGCCGGAGCTGAACTCGTGTTTTATTTCCTGGCAGAGATGAAAGATAAACAAAGATTAGATCTTTTTGCCTTGATAAGGTTCTCACAGGTTGAAAGACAGCATCAGATTGAATGTGTTGATTGAAAAGATATAGTCACAAAGAAATCCCCTTGAGCTGGCGTGTGAGTGACCTTCAGTTGATCTGTGGCAAGGTGTGTATGTGCAGATATTGTTTTGTTTCCTCACATATCTTCCTAATGACTCCATCATAAGGTTACAAGCCCTGTCAATGCAGCGGGTAGCCCCCCTTGCTTCTGGGTGTGAGAGTCACGGGCTCACGCCCTGCTCTAAAGGCTGACGTACATCATTCTGGAGGAAGACCAATCAGATTCCTGGACTCGAAAGGCGTCAAGGGGCATGGGGAGTCTGCGGGAGTATGGTGCTGAGAATCAGTCATGGACCAGAATCCTTCAGCTGTGGGGGTTCACTGTTCCCGTGGGCAGCTCACCCCCCCGACACAACCCCCCCCCCCCCGCGGATTTCCCAGAGTTGTGGGGCGACTTCAGTGGAAAACCCCATTGACAAGCGGCAGGGAGAGAGAATCCTGCCGCCAGCGAATGGCGTGCCACCGTGAATCCATGCCAAGATCGCATTGAACGGTCCGGAGCAGGCTCGAAGGGCAGAATGGCCGACCCCTGCTCTTAGTTTCTATGTTCCGATTGGCGAAAATAGGAAATAATAAGGGTCAGAAAATGGGGAAATCAGGCTGTGAAAGGATGATGGAAACTACTGGCATCGGAAGGTAGAACCACATAATTCCGACAGTGCAGAAGGAGGCCACTTGGCCCATTGGGTCTGCACCAACCGTCTGAAAGAACACCCTACCTCGGCCCACTCCCCAGCCCTATCCCCGTAACCCTATCCAACCTGCACATCTCTGGACAGTAAGGGACAATTTAGCATGGCTATTCCACCTAACCTGCACATCGTTGGACTGTGGGAGGAAACCGGAGCACCCGGAGGAAACCCACGCAGACACGGGGAGAACATGCAGACTCCGCACAGATAGTGACCCAAACCGGGAATCGAACCTGGGACCCTTGCGCTGTGAAACCACAGTGATAACCACTGTGCTACCGTGCTGCCCCGGGATTCTCCATCGGTGGGATTCTTGGCTTCGCCAGCAACGCACCCACGCCCGCGGGTTCCAGACGTGCTGGGGTTGCCACAACGGGAAACCCCATTGGGGAGAACGGAGAATCCCATAGGGCATGCAGCTGGGGCCTCTGATCTCCTGGGAGTCCTCCACGAGTGCCGTTCCGTCCGGTCCTCGTTTGTGGGGGTCAGTGCTGAATGACGCTCGCCCAAGGTCCGAGGCAAAGGGGATGTATCCCAAAGCCTCAGGTACATCGGGAATCTGCACGTTAGAGTGGGACTAACCGTTCGCTCCACCATGGGCGTTGCGAGCCGGGTAGATTCCGGGAGCGGAGTCTCCCGGCTGTTATCGGTCACGGCGAGCTGCTGTCTGGGTGCAGCATGGCCATTGGATGGCAGCCCAGAATTAGGAGCAGTACTGGGCCATTCAGCCCCTGAGCCTGCTCCGCTATTCGGTAAGATCATGGCTGCTCCGACTGTGGCCTCGGGCTGATACAGGTCATGGATTGCACCAGTACCCTGCCTCAAAATATCAAAAATACGTTTTTGAATAAGTCAATACCATTCCTCGCGAGAGAAATCTCTGCCGAGGTCTCAACTTCTCCAGGAGTTGGTAATCTCGGCAAGAGAAGGCTCTCGTCACCCCAGCTGGTTGGCCACAGCTTTGATTTGGGGGCAGGCGCAGTGGTGGAAGTGAGAACTAACTCGAGTGAAAAGTTCAGTTAGCCTCGGTTCCCCTTTCTAAACCTCAGCGTTTTAACAAATGGTAAGTGTGGGCCCAAATCCAGGCATTCACCCTTTACTTCTGGTTTAGTCGCTTTGGTCCAGGCAATGTGATTGACCTCTAAATGGAGGGCAGTTAGGGACAGCATTAACCGCTGGCCCAGCCAGCAATGCTCACAGCCTGCTTGGTCCAAGATCGCAAGAAACTGCAGAGTGTGGTGAACTCAGCCCAACACATCACACAAGCTTGCCACCCCCACATTGATTCTGTATACACCTCCCGCTGCCTCAGGAAGGCAGACAGCATTATCAGAGACCCCTCCCTCCCAGGCATTGCCTTCTTCCAGACCCTTCCATCAGGCAGAAGGTATAGAAGTCTGAAGACTCTCACATCCAGACATCGGAACAGCTTCTTCCCCACAGCTACAAGACTCCCCAACACCTCCTCTTTGGACTGATCTGTTCCCTGTAAGACATCATTCATAATGCCCGATGCTGCTCTTGCTCATGTATTTGCTTTGTTTGGCGCCTTGTTCCGCACTGTAACCAATCACTCTTTGTCGATGTATCATTTGTCAATGCACTCTGTTGATTAATCTTTTGTCTTCTATGTACTGTGTACGTTCCCTTGGCCGCAGAAAAATACTTTTCACTGTACTTCAGTACATGTGACAATAAATAAATCAAATCAAATCAAAATCAACATCATCCTGTATAAATAACTAAAAAAGTGTCAGGCTGGTTTCAGTGGTTTTCACCCTTGCGTCTGAGTCAGATGTTGTGGGTTTATCTATCAAAGTGGTAGGTTTTAAGGAATAACCTCACGGAGGAGAGGGATTTAAAGAGAGAGAAAGACTGTGTAAACTTGTTCTTTTTTATCCTCTTTATTACTGTCCTGCAGCTAAAGGTGTACAGCTACGGACCAGGGAGAGTTTTTCATTAATCTCCAATCTATATCCGATCTTTGATGCAGTGCAATAATCCATACCACGTTTATCTTTGATGTAAAATCATCCTGATTTTCAAATCCCTCCATGGCCACAGCCCTCCTCTGCAACCAGTCCCTTCTCTGCCACTCTCTGGCATAGAAACATTGACAATAGGAGCAGGAGAAGGCCGTTCGGCCCTTCGAGCCTGCTCCTCCATTCATTCTGACCATGGCCGATCCCCTATCTCATCGCCACACCCCACTGCGCTCCCCATTTGATACCTTTATACTCGAGAAAACTGTCTATTTCGACCTTCCGTGGTAGAGAATTCTCCAGCCTCTGAGCGAAGAAGATTTTCCTCATCTCTGTCCTACTCTACGGCCTGCTCCATATCCTGAGACTCCGAACCCTTATCCTGGGTGCTCGGTGAAACGCTGGGTGCAGAACACAATGGGCCGAATGGCCTTGCTTGGCACGGCAACCGTTCTGTGATGTGTATGATGGACCTTTGTCCTTCCCCTAACACTGCATTTCTCCACGTTCAGCATAATTTATGAACCACGAGCACAATCCGCAAACTCAACCATATCCTGTAGTCCAATCAGTTCTGGAATTTAACACTGAAATGTGTGAGAGGATACATTTCGGATGGACTAACAAAGCAGGGAATACACAATGAATGGTAGGAGTTCAGGAAGCACAGAGGATCAGAGGGACCTTGGGTTCAAGTCCAAAGGACCCTGAAGACAGCAGGACAAGTAGATAAAGTGGTTAAGAAGACACATGGGATACTTGCCCTTATTAATCGAGGCACAAAATATAAGTGCAGGGAGGCTATAATGGAGCTGTGTGAAACGCTGGTTAGGCCACAGCTAGAGTATTGCAGTTCTGGTCACCACACTACAGGAAGGATGTGATTGTGGGCGGTGTGGTAGCACAGTGGTTAGCCCTGTTGCTTCACAGCTCCAGGGTCCCAGGTTCGAATCCCGGCTTGGGTCACTGTCTGTGCGGAGTCTGCACGTTCTCCCCATGTCTGCGTGGGTTTCCTCCGGGTGCTCCAGTTTCCTCCCACAGTCCAAAGATGTGCGTGTTAGCTGGATTGGACATTCTGATTTCTCCCTCTAAGTACCTGAACAGGTGCCGGAATGTGGTGGCTATGGGCTTTTCACAGTAACTTCATTGTAGTGTTAATGTTAGCCTACTTGTGACAATAAAGATTATTATTATTACTGCACTGGCGAGAGTGCAGAGGTGATTCTCCTGGTTGTTGCCTGGGCTGGAGAGTTTCTGCTGTGAAGAGAGACTGGATAGCCTGGGGTTGTTTTTTCTTGGAGGAGTGAAGGGTGAAGGGGGGACCGGACTAAGGTGTAAAAAACTATGAGGGTCATAGATTGGCTGGATGGGAAGTAATTTTTCCCCTTTAATGGAGAATAATGGTGGGGATAGGTTTAAAGAATATTTCTTTATTCTCCTCCTTTTTCATATTTTCTCCCAAATGTACACCCACCAACAATAAATAATAATCAGTAACAAATATGTGAACCCCATGATGCACAAACAAAAGGCTTTAATGCACAAGATGTGTGCCCGGCAGCAGACGTACAGAAGAAAGGCCGACTGCCGGGAAGCACAGGTTCTTATATCCCGCCTTGTATCCCGGAGCTACCTAACTCTCAGCCAATCGGCTGAGAGGCACATGACTTACCCAGGCCAATGGGCAGTGAGTCCTCTGCACCAATAGCAGCTCACTTCCAAGGTACCGTAATACCCCTAGTCATACTACCACACCCCATATCAATAACAACGATCCCATCCTCACACCAAACCCAAAATATTCACCCACATGTTCACATAAACAACTGACAAAAAGGAATCAGGAATTCCCCATAGCCCCATGAACTCCCATTACCCCCCTCCCCCCCAGCCCTCCCACCCACCCCCCCAACTAATGTTCGATGTTATCCAGTTCTTGAAAGTGCATAAAGAATAATGCCCATGAATTGTAGAACCACTCCGTCCTTCCCCTCAGTTCGAACTTAACCTTCTTAAGGGTCAAGTATTCCAGCAGGTCCCCCCGCCACGCCAGGACACAGGGTGGAGAGGCTGCTCTTCATCCCAACAGGATCCGCCTTCGGGCGATCAACAAGGCGAAGGCTACGATATCTGCCTCCGCACCCGTTTCCAACACTGGCTGGTCTGACAGCCCGACTATGGCCTCCCGGGGGCCCAGGTCCAGTTTCACTTTAGAAATTATCCTAAAAACCTCCTTCCAGTAATCCTCTAGCTTGGGACAGGACCAAAACATATGAACGTGGTTAGCAGCCCCCCCCCCCCCCCCCCCCCCCCCCGCCTCCGCAACGTATCTTCTACTCCTTCATAGAATCGGCTGATCTTCGCCCTTGTGAGGTGTGCTCTGTGTACCACCTTCAGCTGTATCAGCCCCAGCCTCACGCACGAGGGGTAGGCAGTCACTCTCCGGAGCACCTCACCAGAACCCCTCCTCCATATCCTCTTCCTCCCACTTTGCTTTGACCCCTTCCAGTGGTGCTTTCTCCTATTCCAAAATAGCTCCGTCGCCCACTGACACTACCCCCTTCTCCAGTCCCCCTGTCGTCAGCGCCTCCTCCAGCAATGTGGAGGCCACTCCTCCGGGAAGCTCTGTATCCCCTTCCTGGCAAAATCTCGAACCTGCATGTAACAAAACACTTCCCCCGCTCCAGCCCATACTTCGCTTCCAGCTCCTTCAATCCTGCAAAGCAATGCCTAAGAAACAAATCTTTTAGTGTCTTAATCCCCTTCTCCCATTTCCGAAAATTTCCATCCCACCTCTCTGGCTCAAATCTGTGGTTCCTCCGAATCGGCATTTCCCTTGACCCTGCTTCCAACCCGAAGTGTTGGCGGAACTGCCTCCAAATTTTCAACGAAGCTATTATTACCGTACTCCCTGTGTACTTTCCCAGGGCTATCCGGAGCGGGGCCGTTGCTAACCCCCTGCACAAACTCTCCTCCATTCTGACCCACTGGGAATCAACCCCCTCTGACCCAGCTCCGCACCTTCTCCACATTCGCCGCCCAGGAGTAATACATCAGGTTCGGAAGACCCAAACCCCCTGCCTGCCTTCCCCTCTGTAGCAGCACCTTTCTCACTCTGGCCAACTTCCCTCCCCATATGAACGACGTAATCCTTCCCTCAATCTCTCTGAAAAAAGCCTTTGGCAGCAAAATCGGCAGGCATTGAAAAATAAACAGAAATCGTGGCAACACGTTCATTTTAACCGCCTGTACCCGACCTGCCAGTGATAGAGGGAGACCATCCCACCTTGCCCGATCAGCTTTCACTCTCTCCACCAAACTAGAAATGTTGTACCTGCGAAGGCTCCCCCACTCCCAGGCAACCTGCACCCCCAAGTACTTAAAGTGAGTCCCTGCCCTACGGAATGGCAGCCCCCCCACCCCTGCCCCCACCCCCGGCCAAGATACCACAAAATACTCACTCTTGGCTAGATTCAGCTTGTACCCCGAGAAAGACCCAAACTCTCGAAGCAGCTCCAATATTCCCCCTATGGACACACTCGGTTCCGACACGTATAACAGCAAGTCACCGGCATATAAGGACACCCTATGCTCTATCCCCCCCCCCCCCCCCCCCGCACTATTCCTTTCCATACCCCCGAACTTCTTAATGCGATGGCCAACGGCTCAATCGCGAGTACAAACAGCAGGGGGGACATAGGACATCCCTGCCTAGTCCCACGGTGGAGAGAAAAGTATCTCGAGCTGATGTTGTTTGTGCGGACACTCGCCCTCGGCTCCTTATACAGTAGCTTTACCCAGTTCACAAATCTTGGTCTAATCCCAAACCCCTCCAGAACTGCCATCAAGTACCCCCATTCCACCCGGTCGAACGCCTTCTCAGCGTCCAATGCCACAACCGCCTTTGTTTCCTTCCCCTCTGCTGTTGCCATAATGACGTTCAATATCCTTCCAATGTTTGAAAAGGGTTGCCTCCCTCTCACGAACCCTGTCTGATCTTCACCTATCACCTTCGGGAGGCAATCCTCCAGCCTACCCGCCAGTACCTTCGCGAATACTTTTGCGTCCACATTCAGAAGTGATATGGGCCTATACGTCCCACACTCCGTCGGATCCTTATCTTTTTTTAGCAACAGGGAGATCGATGCCTGCCCCAAGGTTTGTGGCAACACCCCCTTCTCTATCGCCTCTTCAAACATCTCCACCATCAGGGGTGCCAGCTTATCCTTGAATTTTTTAATAATATTCCACCGGAAACCCATCCGGCCCTGCCACCTTCTCCGACTGCATCCTCTCAATCGCATCCTTTATCTCTTGCTCCCTTATCGCTCCTTCTAATGTTGCCCTGTTCCCCCTCCCCTAACCTCGGGTACTCCAACCCATCTAGAAATTCCTGCATCTCACGATCTTCCCCGGGTGGCTCTGACCTGTACTTCCTCTCATAAAATTCCTCAAAAACCTTGTTAATCAGCTCCGGCGCCACCACCAACTTCCCTGCCCTATCCCTCGCCTGAAGAATTTCCCTTGCTGCTGCTTCCGTCCGGAGCTGACCTGCTAACTTATCTCCCTGTTCGTAAACTGCACCACTTGCTCGCCTCAGTTGGAGCACCGCCTTCCTGGTAGATAGCTGGTCAAAGCTCGCCTGTAGCTCCTTCCCCTTTTCCAGCTTTGCTAGGTTATGATAATGGAGGTTTAGAGGAGATGTGAGGCAAAAACATCTCAGCCAGAGGGTGTTGGGAATCTGGAACTCAATGCTTGAAAGTATGGTAGAGGTGGGAACCCTCATAACATTTCAGAAATATTTAGATGAGCACGTGAAACGTTGCAGCATACAAGGCTATGGACCAAGGGCTGGAAAATGGGATTAGAATAGAGAAGTGCTTGATGGCCAGTACAGAGACGATGGGCTGAAGGTCCTCTTTCCGTGTTGTAAAAATGACTCTACGACAGCAGTGTCATCCAGTCTTGCAGCTTTGCAGCTTTGGAAAGTTTGTAGACTGTTCCCAATGCAATGAGCAACACTAACCGCTGTGACATCACTGATGACAGGTCTTCAAGAAACTTTAAGCCTCCTTGACAGTCTACCGATTGATGAAGGTCAAGAAGGCGTCTCACCACCACCTTCTCAGAGCAACTGGGGATGGGCAGCAACATCCACAAACATTTGGGGAAGGTCGTGCGGAAATGGATCACTCAAGTGATGTAATTCAGGCGGGTTACAGGCTTCCACGTGGAACTTCTTGACAATATCCTGGAAGGGAATGGACTTCAAGGAGCTGTTTCCAAATATTTGATTAATAATAATTCTAACAGGACTAGACAGGGTAGATGCAGGGAAGGTGTTACCGATGGTGGGTGTGTCCAGAACCAGGGGTCACAGTCTGAGGATTCAGGGTAAACCATTTCGGACAGAGATAAGGAGACATTTCTTCACCCAAAGAGTGGTGAGCCTGTGGAATTCATTACCACAGGAAGTAGTTGATTCTATAACATTATATAACATCGGCGCAACATCGAGGGCCGAAGGGCCCGCACTGCGCTGTAGTGTAGTGTTCTATTGAATATATTCAAGAGGCGGCTGGATATAGTACTTGGGGAGAATGGGATCAAAGGCTATGGGGAGAAAGCAGGATTAGGCTATTGAGTTAGATGATCAGCCATGATCATGATGATTGGCGGAGCAGACTCAAAGGGCCAAAAGGCCTCCTCCTGCTCCTATCTTCTATGTATCTGTGAAGCATGGTAGCATTGTGGATATCACAATCGCTTCACAGCTCCAGGGTCCCAGGTTCGATTCTGGCTTGGGTCACTGACTGTGCGGAATCTGCACATCCTCCCCGTGTGTGCGTGGGTTTCCTCCGGGTGCTCTGGTTTCCTCCCACAGTCCAAAGATGTGCAGGTTAGATGGATTGGCCATGATAAATTGCCCTTAGTGTCCAAAATTCCCTTAGTGTTGGGTGGGGTTACTGGGTTATGGAGATAGGGTGGAGTTGTTGACCTTGGGTAGGGTGCTCTTTCCAAGAGCCGGTGCAGACTCGATGGGCTGAATGGCCTCCTTCTGCAATGTAAATTCTGTGATATGAATAACTGAGGTACTGCTCAACAACAACCTGCAATAATAGTATTAACACAGCAAAGTGTCTCGAGATGCATCGTCAGTGACGTTTCAGCAGATATCTTTAAGCTTTATTGCTGTTAAATTACCATTGAACCTTTGAAGTCAAGAGGCCGTCCAATATCACCATAACTGGACCAAGTGGGGTTCGGCACTTGGTTTTACTGAGATTCAACACGTGATTAATTTGCCTCTTTTGAAATAAGCAGAGCTGCTTGCACAGAGCCACCTTTGTGCAACCTCTCGAGACTCACCACTTCTCTTGAATGTGCATGCTTTGTTTTGGCATGCACAGTTACACCCCAGCAGTATAATACTGAAGTGACGTGAGACTGCTGAAATGGCTGCTCGCGCTGGAACGCGGCAGGTGTGTGACTCAAATCTCTGAGTAATTGGGATGGAAGCTGAGATCCACCAAGATCGTTTCGCCCGAGTTCAGAAACTCAAAGCAGGGTCATCCGAAGTTCGCCGAAGGAGAGGCAGCACGACCATGGAGAGATAAAGGGGCAAAAGAGTGCGCTGGTGTGGAGATCAGATACAGCACGACACTATAGCCCTCCCAACTCTGAAAAAGGTCCACACTGGGAATATGCTTATGGCGCATTTACCCCAGAGAGCGTGAAAAAAATCAGCAATTAATCATTCCCTTCCACCCATCTCATCCCCTCCAGCTCGGTGATTCAATTTGTTTTGTGCTTGGTGTGAATTTTGTGCTTATCAAGGTGACAGATCATGGTTGGGAATATAACGCCTTTTATTTTAATCAACTAGTGTGAAAACCAAGTATGCTTCAGTCAGCATGGGTTAGATACAGAGTAAAGCTCACTCTGCACTGTCCGTTCAAGTAGGCATCTGTCTTCTTCTTCCAGAATTGTCGGACACAGCCAGAGAAAGTTTCAGCCACGTTAAATCCTGTGAATATCATTGATCCTTTAAGATTGTGCCCCTCATCACAAGAGTTCAAAGGTATTTCTTTGGCTGTGGGAAATCCCGGCGTTGTCGAAGGCACGAGTAAATGTACATCTTTCTCGTCTTTCCTTTCTTCATTTACACCTGCCTTTCTTCCCCATTTGTTTTCCTCTCACAAGAGGAATCATTTTCCGAGCTTTGGTATGTCTGGCCTCCATCTTGTGCTGTGACTGAAGTGGGTGAAGACCATTTCTGACAGAACCATTTCTTATAATCATTCAGATTATAAATCCTCCCCAACCTCACACAGCCTTCTGCATCTCCTTCAGTGCTGGGAAAGATTGTGCTGTGACTGGCTATTGCAGCACTGCATCCGACTGCGGATGGGTCTTTCATCCAGTAAGCTGGCAAATCTCCCCAAGCGGCAGCTTCTGTATTTGCGGCCTTCAATGTTAGAACATAGAACTGTACAGCACAGTACAGGCCCTTCGGCCCACAATGTTGTGCCGAACTAGCCTGCAACTAAGATCAAATCAACCTACTTCCAATCATTCTAATGCACTCCATGTGCCTATCCAATAACCGCTTGAAAGTTCCTAAAGTGTCCAACTCCACGACCATAGCTGGGAGTGCGTTCCACGCCCCAACCACTCTCTGAGTAAAGAACCTACCTCTGACATCCCTCCTATATCTTCCGCCATGAACCTGATAGTTATGCCCCCTTGTAACAGCTACATCCACCCGAGGAAAATGTCGCTGAACGTCCACTCTATCTATCCCTCTCATCATCTTATACACCTCAATTAAGTCACCTCTCATCCTCCTTCGGTCCAATGAGAAAAGCCCTAGCTCCCTCAACCTTTCCTCATAAACCCACCCTCCAATCCAGGCAGAATCCTGGTAAATCTCCTTTGCACCCTTTCCAATGCTTCCACATCCTTCCTATAGTGAGGTGACCAGAACTGCACACAATACTCCAAATGTGGTCTAACCAAGGTCTTGTAGAGTTGCAGCATAACCTCATGGCTCTTAAACTCAATCCCCCATTAATAAACGCTAACACACGACAGGCTTTCTTCACGGCTCTATCCACTTGGGTGGCAACTTTCAGAGATCTATGGACATGAACTCCGAGATCTCTCTGCTCCTCAATGTTCTTCTGATTCCATGAATCATCGTTCTGCTGCTCCAGTCAGCCTGTTGCAAAGCACAGTCACCTTTACAGATTGTGACTTATGTAACCAGACCAACAAAGCTAGTGAGGCGGTTACAGAGAGATGGAAACAGAGGAAGGGTAAAACACAGGGAATCAGAGGGAGAGAAGGAGGAAGAATGGGGAGGAAAGATTCATGGTGCAGACACACACTGATGGACACACACAGGGACCAATCAAAATGTACAAACACCGCAGCCAATCACCAGTTAGAATACACACACTATAAAGGCAGAGGGCACCACGGTTCCTGCTCATTCTGGGTGCTGCCTCTGAGTGTAACAAGAACTCATCCAGCCCAGCACAGGCTCACAACACGTGCTGAGAGAATCAACTGGTTTGGACAAGGCTTAGGTCTCTAGTTTAAGTTAGCATCATTTAGACCCACAGCCATCGTGTGTTAGTTAGAAATAGTTAATAAAATTGAGTTGAACCTTCATCAGTGTTGGAAGTGTCTGTTCATCTCTCAAGTCTACACTAGCCAACACTTCAACTATGATTTAGTGGCCATTACTGAAACATGGTTAAAGGATTGTCACGACTGGGAGTTAAATATCCAAGGGTATCAAACTATTCGGAAGGACAGAGTGGATGGTAAGGGAGGTGGTGTAGCTCTGTTATTTAAGGATGACATCCGGGTCATGAGGATGAGAAGGGAGATTTAATGAGGAAATGGCTGAGGAACTGACAGGTTTTTTGGGTCGGTCTTCACAGTGGAAGACACAAATAACATACCAGCGACTGATGGAAATGAGGCTATGACTGAGGACCTTGAGACGATTGTTATCACTAAGGAGGTAGTGATGGGCAAGCTAATGGGGCGAAAGGTAGACAAGTCTCCTGGCCCTAATGGAATGCATCCCAGAGTACTAAAAGAGATGGCTAGGGAAATTGTAAATTTACTAGTGATAATTTACCAAAATTCATTAGATTCTGGGGTGGTCCCGGTGGATTGGAAATTAGCACACGTGGCGCTATTGTTTAAAAAAGGAGGTAGGCAGAAAGTGGGTAATTATAGGCCAGTTAGCTTAACTCCGGCCGTAGGGAAGATGCTGGAAATAGCAACGCATCTGGATGGAAACTGTCCCATTGGGCCGACGCAGTATGGGTTCATAAAGGGCAGGTCGTGCCTAACTAATTTAGTGGAATTATTTGAGGACATTACCAGTGCGGTAGATAACGGGGAGCCAATGGATGTGGTATATCTGAATTTTCAGAAAGCTTTTGACAAGGTGCCACACAAAAAGTTGCTGCATAAGATAAAGATGCATGGCATAAGGGTAAAGTAATAGCATGGATAGAGGATTGGTTAATTAATAGAAAGCAAAGAGTGGGGATTAATGGGTGTTTCTCTGGTTGGCAATCAGTAGCTGGTGGTGTCCCTCAGGGATCCGTGTTGGGCCCACAATTGTTCACAATTTACATAGATGATTTGGAGTTGGGGACCAAGGGCAATGTGTCCAAGTTTGCAGATGACACTAAGATGAGTGGTAAAGCAAAAAGTGCAGAGGATACTGGAAGTCTGCAGAGGGATTTGGATAGGTTAAGTGAATGGGCTAGGGTCTGACAGATGGAATACAATGTTGACATATGTGAGGTTATCCATTTTGGTAGGAATAACAGCAAAAAGGATTATTATTTAAATGATAAAATATTAAAGCATGCTGCTGTGCAGAGAAACCTGGGTGTGCTAGTGCATGAGTCGCAAAAAGTTGGTTTACAGGTGCAACAGGTGATTAAGAAGGCAAATGGAATTTTGTCCTTCATTGCTAGAGGGATGGAGTTTAAGACTAGGGAGGTTATGCTGCAACTGTATGAGGTGTTAGTGAGGCCACACCTGGAGTATTATGTTCAGTTTTGGTCTCCTTTCCTGAGAAAGGACGTACTGGCACTGGAGGGTGTGCAGAGGAGATTCACTAGGTTAATCCCAGAGTTGAGGGGTTGGATTATGAGGAGAGGTTGAGTAGACTGGGACTGTACTCATTGGAATATAGAAGGATGAGGGGGGATCTTATAGAAACATATAAAATTATGAAGGGAATAGATAGGATAGATGCGGGCAGGTTGTTTCCACTGGCGGGTGAAAGCAGAACTATAGAACATAGAACAGTACAGCACAGAACAGGCCCTTCGGCCCTCAATGTTGTGCCGAGCCATGATCACCCTACTCAAACCCACGTATCCACCCTATACCCGTAACCCAACAACCCCCCCATTAACCTTACTTTTTTAGGACACTACGGGCAATTTAGCATGGCCAATCCACCTAACCCGCACATCTTTGGACTGTGGGAGGAAACCGGAGCACCCGGAGGAAACCCACGCACACAGGGGGAGGACGTGCAGACTCCACACAGGCAGTGACCCAGCCGGGAATCGAACCTGGGAATCGGAGCTGTGAAGCATTTATGCTAACCACCATGCTACCCTGCTGCCCTAGGGGGCATAGCCTTAAAATAAGGGGAAGTAGATTTAGGACTGAGTTTAGGAGGAACTTCTTCACCCAAAGGGTTGTGAATCTATGGAATTCCCTGCCCAGTGAAGCAGTTGAGGCTCCTTCATTAAATGTTTTCAAGATAAAGATAGATAGTTTTTTGAAGGATAAAGAAATAAAGGGTTATGGTGTTCGGGCGGGAAAGTGGAGCTGAGTCCACAAAAGATTAGCCATAATCTCATTGAATGGCGGAGCAGGCTCGAGGGGCCAGATGGCCTACTCCTGCTCCTAGTTCTTATGTTCTTGCAAAAAGTAAAAAAGGAATTTACTTATTTTCTTTCACAACCTCAGCTGGAAGAGTAAAGATGTCCTCAGTTCTGTGGAAGTACTCTCTTTGTTATACTGTGAGAAGGAAAATGGGATTGAGGGCGAGAGATAGACAGCATGAGGCAGAGAAAGAAAGGAACAAACAAAAATGATGTGGCGATTTAACCTTAGAATTTCAATGTTGTTTTGGGTGTGTTTGGTGGGTCTTTTCCCACCGGACGGTTGGGCGAGATCCAGACCAGTATTCACCCATCTTTTTGGGCCACTGGGAGTTTCTCCCTGTTCCTAACCACACTTGGGGCGTGATTCTCCGGCCTCGTCACGCTATCACTCGAGTGAAACGAGGCTGGTGAATAGCGGGAGAGACCAAAAATGCAAACATCTTCAACCTCTCTACAACAATCTGATGTCCCTATCTGCTTCAAGAGGACGACCATCATCCCTGTACCAAAGAAAAGCCAAGCAGTGTGCCTTAATGCCCATTGTCCAGTGGCTCTGACATCCATCATTATGAATTATTTGAAAGGTTAGTCATTGCACAAATCAACTCCTGCCAACGGATTGCCTTGATCCACTACAATTCGCCTACCGCTGCAACAGGTCCACAGCAGGTGCTATCTCCCTGGCCCTGCACTCAACACTGGAACACCTAGATAACAAAGACACCTATGTCAGACTCCTATTTATTGACTACAGCTCAGCCTTCAACACCATCATTCCTACAAAACTCATCTCCAAACTCCGTGGCCTTGGCCCCGGCTCCTCCCTCTGCGACTGGATCCTGAACTTCCTAACCCACAGACCACAATCAGTAGGGATAGGCAACAACACCTCCTCCACGATCATCCTCAAAACCGGTGCCCCACAAAGCTGTGTCCTCAGCCCCCCTACTATACTCCTTATACACCTATGACCGTGTGGCTAAATTCCCCTCCAACTCGATTTTCAAATTTGCTGATGACACCACCGTAGTGGGTCGGATTTCAAACAATGACGAGACAGAGTACAGGAATGAGATAGAGAATCTGGTGAACTGGTGCGACGACAATAATCTCTCCCTCAATGTCAACAAAGCGAAGGAGATTGTCATCGACTTCAGGAAGTGTAGTGGAGAATATGCCCCTGTCTACATCAATGGGAACGAAGTAGAAAGGGGCGAGAGCTTCAGGTGTTTAGGTGTCCAGATCACCAACAGCCTGTCCTGGTCCCCCCATGCCGACACTATAGTTAAGAAAGCTCACCAACGACTCTACTTTCTCAGAGGACGAAGGAAATTTGGCATGTCAGCTACGACTCTCTCCAACATTTACAGATACACCATAGAAAGCATTGTTTCTGATTGTATCACAGCTTGGTATGGAGTCTGCTCTGCCCAAGACCACAGGAAACTACAAAAAGTTGTGAATGCAGCCCAGTCCATCACACAAACCAGCCTCCCATCCATTGACTCTGTCTATAATTCCCGCTGCCTCAGAAAGGCAGCCAGCATAATTAAGGACTCCACGCACCCCGGACATACTCTCTTCCACCTTCTTCCCTCAGGAAAAAGATACCAAAGTTTAAGGTCAAGTACCAACCGACTCAAGAACAGCTTCTTCCCTACTGCCAGCAGACTTTTGAATGGACCTACCTCGTATTAAGTTGATCTTTTCTCTACACCTTGCTATAACTGTAACATTATATTCTGCAGTCTCTCCTTCCTTCCCTATGTACGGTATGCATTGTCTGTATAGCATGCAAGAAACAATACTTTTCACTCTATACTAATACACGTGGCAATAATAAATCAAATCAAATCAAATCAAAACCGAGAACCGTGCCAGGCGGCAAACAGTTTACGATGCAACCGGCCCGCCCCCGTAGGTGAAATCGTGATCTCGCCGTAGCGAGACGAGAAACCACCTGCGAGGAGGAGGAGGACGAGGACATTGAGGTGGCGACGGACCAGCGGGGGCCGGAGAACGAGGCCAGGGACCCCCCCCCCCCCCCCCCCCCGCCATCTCCACCTCCCATCCTTCCAGGGTCTGTGTCACATAATGCCAGGGTGCTGGGACATGGTACTCTAAGTACATCTTCGATGTGCTTCACCTTCCCAGCTCTACCGCTACGTCAAGGTGTGACCCTGGAATCTGAGGTGGTGGCAATCAGCTGCTTACCACGACCCATGGCCTGTGATCCCCTTGGCAGGCATCCGCTGGGGCCGGCTCACTTGCCGACGGTATATGCACCGCGTGCCGCCCTGTCCCGTGTGCTGACCTCGAGTCACAGCCTCATCAAAGGGGTGGAACTCAGGAGAGCTGGTGGCCACCGTCGCCTCTCCATGGAATCAGTCCGAGTTGGCACTCAGCGTCCTCTCCCCCCGGTCGGTGCCCATAATGCCCCGGGGTCCACCTTGGGACAGAGAGCCATCTGGTTCGAGCCCCGGCTACCCCTGCATCATCTGGCTCTGCCGGCCCAGGCGGCTCCCCATGGCCCGCACCATCTTGTCAACGCCCTCGGTGATCATCCACAGTGATTGGGCCATGCTCTGCAGTGCCCCGGCAATGCCCACCTGTGACTGGGGCAAGCTCTGCAAAGCCTCGGTCATTCCCCTCTGAGAGGGGACATGTCCTGCAGCACCTGATCAAGTTCAGCCTGGTACTGGGTAACATCGCCCAGCGAGTCGGAGGGCTGAGACCCATGAGGCTGTGTGGAAGTGGGTTACCCAGAGCCGGGCATTCTGCTGTGGCCCTCAGCTATGGTCGTCATCGACTGCACGACGCCTTGGACACTTCCACTAATGGTGCCAACGCCATGCACCAGGCTCTCCACTGTTGTCACCATCCTAGCAGTTTTGGCCTCAGTGCCATGCATTGCCGGCGACATCTCCTGCATCCGCAGCCTCTGGGACTCCTCCAATCGGCTAGGGATCTGCTGGAGTGACACTGACATCTCCCTCTGAATGTCCCGGCTGCTCCCTATCATCTCCATCAGCTCCAGGTAACTCACTTCCACAGGCTCAGCATCAGGCTGGGACCCAACCCTCTGACTGCTGCCTTGCCTGGAGATTCCTGCCTCCATCTGATGTGCATCAGCAGCTGTGTGGTGTTCACCACAATGTGCCCCAGAAGTCTGACCACTAACATTTCCCACCGAGGTGTGTGTATCTGCTGCTGGTGGAGGGTGGGGCTGACAGCTGTGACACAGCGATCATGTCTTCCTTGGAGCTCTCTTCCGACTTGGTTGCATAGGGCGTAGGCCTAGGTAGGGTGCTCTTTCAAATAGTCGGTGCAGATGAAAATGAATGAAAATGAAAATCGCTTATTATCACGAGTAGGCTTCAATGAAGTTACTGTGAAAAGCCCCTAGTCGCCACATTCCGGCGCCTGTCCGGGGAGGCTGGTACGGGAATCGAACCGTGCTACTGGCCTGCTTGCAAAGCCAGCGATTTAGCCTTGTGAGCTAAATCAGCCCCAATTCGATGGGCTGAATGACCTCTTTTTGCACTGTAGTATTTGTTATATGAGAATACCTTTAAGAAATGGATGTTTAAGCAATGTACCTTTAAGAAATGGAGCAGCTCATATTACTGAAGTGATGTCATCCACTGTCGATCATCAGCAAAATGATGGAAGTATTCATCAACAGAGTTATCAACTCAGTAATAACCTGCTGACGGCGTGGGTTTCCGGCACTGCATCAAATGACTTCTGCATGTCCATGTACACCACTTCAACACCTTTACCCTCATCCACCCTCCATGTTACCATCTGAATAAACTCCAGCAAGTAAGTTAAACACCAATTCCCCCTTTAGAAATCCATGCCGGCTCTTTCTAATCAGCCCCAAATTTTTCCATGTGACTACTAATTCTTTTCTGAATAATTGTTTCTGGAAGCTTGCCCACCACTGAGGTTAAACTGACTGGCCCGTAATTGCTGGGGTTTTCCTTGCAACCTTTTTTGAACAAGGGTGTAACATTTGCAATTCTCCAGTCCTCTGTCACCTCCCCTGAGTCTGGAAAAGACTTGAAGATTATGGCCAGCGCCCCTGCAATTCCCATTCTCACTTCCTTCAATATCTTTGGGATGAATCTCATCCGGTCCTGGCGTCTTGTCAAACAGTTTATTCAACACTTCCTCCTTATTAGTTTTGAACCATTATGGGACAAAGCTTCCTCCTCTGTCACCATGGACTGGGTAGAGTCTGGGTCACACACACATCATGTGGACATTCACACACAGTCATACACACACACACGTGCAAACTTGGACAATGACACAAACTTGGGCGCATGCATATTTTCACACATGCACACACACTCACACTCAAATACATATTCAGACATATTCACACGCCCAACCTCACACACTCGTTCACACACATACACGTTTGTGCACAAAGGGTCATCTTGACTGGAAACGTTAGCTCTTTCCTCTCCTTAACAGATGCTGCCAGACCTGCTGAGGTTTTCCAGCATTTTCTCACTGGGTTTCATGTCTATGCGCACACATATACTTATGCATATACTCACAAATATACTGACACTTGCGTAAAAGCACCCACACTCACACTAACACAGGCACACAAATACTTGCACCCACAGCGGGGAGCAGGCACACTCACATACACACACAGTCACACAGTCACACACACATTCAGACATGTACATATGTGCAGACACGCATGTAAACCCACTCACCCCCATGCACTCACACTCATGCTCAGACGCACATGAAGCAGTCAGCCAAGTCTCACAGTGATGTCCCCCCTGCCAAGCTCTGTCAGAAAGTGTCCAGCCCCTGTGACAGGCAGTGAATCAGGAGAGAAGACCAGGAAATCAGAAGTCCCGACGTTCCTACGCTCTTTTGTTTATTAGCCCCTTGTGTTTGATACTCTGAGTGACATGGACTTTGGTTCATTGTTTCCTCAATTCATTCTCTCTCTCTGTCTCGTTTTCTCTCTCTGTCTCTCTTTCCACCTCCCACTCCCATTCATCTACAACTCAAGGGGAATTTGCCTGGAACTCACCCCAGATATATAACCTCCTCGCTTGGACTCCAATGGTGTTTGTGTCAAGTTCATCCAAAGGTCGTTAGCTTGGCAGCAAGACAAGGCACACAGTTTGCAAAAAATCCCTACCTCATAGCTGGCCAACGCTCAAGGAACTTCCTTGCTCCCTTGCCAGTGAAGGAGGGAGGTGGGCAAATATCCTCCATCTTGACCAACCCACCCGTGGGTGGGTTTGCGGACACTGGGCGACATATTATTCTCACTCGGCCGCAGGGGTCACCGTGAATGCACGGAAACGCTGCCGTTTGCAATCGCTGGGGTTGACTTTCAAATCCAGATATCATGACTCATTCTGTTTCAGTTAATGAAACGCACAAAAAACACGAGATGAGGAGAATTATGTTTTTACTCAGCGAATGTAGTGATGGAAAGCAAGATGAGAGCAGATTCAACAGGAACTTTCAAAAGGGAACTAGACACACAAACTAAGGGGGCGATTCTCCAATATGGAGCCCAAGTGTTCGCGCTGTTGTGAACGCCGTCGCGTTTCACGGCGGCGCGAATCGGGCCCGGGTGCGACCGATTCTGGCTCCTGCAGGGGACCAGCACAGCGCTGGAGTGGTTCACACCGCTCCAGCCTCCTTTCGCAGCGCCAAGCGGGCGCCGTGCCAACCCGCGCACGCGCAGTTGCGCCGCGCCATCCTGCGCATGCGCGGGGGTCGCACCAACCCCGACTCAAGATGGAGTCGGTGTTCAGGGGCCTGCCGCGCCAGAAACTAGGCCTGGAGGGGCGGGTGAGAGGCGGGCCCGCCGATCAATGGGCCCCAATCGCAGGCCAGACCCCATCGGAGACCCCACATGGTGAAGGAGCCCCCCTCCGTTCCCCACAGGCCACAGAGTTCCCGCTGACGCCGGTGGGACTCTGTTATGTTGGCGCGGCCGCTCGGCCCATCCGGGCCGGAGAATCGGTGGCCCCGCCGATTCCAGTGGCCCGCGGCCGGTGTCGCTCCAAACGCGCCGGCGCAAATGGCGGCGATTCTCCGCACCTCGGAGAATGGCGTACCGGCGTCGGGGCATTGTGGCACGGTTGCGGTGATTCACCGGCCCGGCGCGGGGCTCGGAGATTCGCCCCCTCAAGACGCGTATTTATTTGCACTTTTAATGACCAGCAGGTGTCTCGGGGATTGCCAGCAAAGGAAGTACTTTGACCTGTTATCATTGTTAGCTTGCAGAGATTGCAGCAGCCTATGTACGCGTAGCAAACTTTTACAAGTAGCAATGTGGTAATGCCCAGATTATCTGTTTATGTGACATTGGCTGAGGAATAGACACGAGACGGGACACCAGGGAAAACTAAAACAAAGGGAAAATACCAGGGATGCTGGAAATCTGAAATAAAAGCAGCAAAGTTGCTGGAGGGACTCAGCAGGTCTGGCAGCATCTGTGGAGAGAGAAACAGAGTTAAAGTTTTGAGTCCAATATGAGTTCCTCATAACTGAAGAGTCAGATCGGACTTGAAACGTGGGGCGGGATTCTCCAATAACGGGGCTATGTCCCCACGCCGGCGTGAAATCCGGCGCCAACCACTCCGGCGTCAACGGCCCTCGAAAGTGAGGAATTCTCTCCTTTCTCGGGGAAGGTGCCCGCAGCTCCAGCCGGCGTGGAACGGCCCGCGCGAGTTTGCGCATGTGTGGAACGGCCCGCGCGAGTTTGCGCATGTGCGGAACGGCCCGCGCGAGTTTGCGCATGTGCGGAAAGGCTGGCGTGATTCCGCGCACGCGTGGAACAGCCGGTGTATTTCTGCGCATGCGTGGGGGCTCCCTTCTCTGCGCCGGCCCCTGGGCAATATGGCGGAGCCCTACAGGGGCACAGCGCGGAGTAAAGTAGGCCCCCACGGAAACAGCCCCCCTGCCGATTGGTAGGCCCCGATCGCGGGCCAGGCCACTGTGCCCCCCCCCCCCCCCCCCGGGGTCGGATACCCATTCTCCAGGACAGCCATTTCCATCCATCCAACATGGCGTCTCGGTTTCCTCTGAGGTACAGCACCTCCGACAGTGCTGCACTCCTTCCGCACTGCACTGTCAGTCTTGGTTTTCATGCTGGGAGGCGGGGGAAGGGGGAGCACAAAGCCATTGTAGACGGAGCAGGTGAGTGGGATGGACAGACTAGCTCTTTCTTCCCAGCGTGCAGGGAAGGATGAATGGCCTCTTTCTGTGCTGTACATTCTATGATTCTGTCAATTCGTTCATATTGCCAATCACTACCGCTGACTAGAAACATGGAAACTCGGAGCAGGAGCTGGCCATTCGGCCCTTCGAGTGTACCCAATTCATTTTCCCCAATTAAGGGGCAATTTAGCATGGCCAATCCACCAGGCCTGCACATCTTTGGGTTGTGGGAGCGAAATCCATGCAAACACGGAGAGAATGTGCAAACTCCACACGGACAGTGACCCAGAGCCGGGATCGAACATGGGACCTCGGCGCCGTGAGACTGCAGTGCTAACCACTGCGACACCGTGTTGCCCTCTCCGCCATTCATTATGATCATGGCTGATCATCCAGCTCAATAGTCTGTTCCCGCCTTCCCCCCATATCCTTTGATCCCTTTCGACCCAAGTGCTATATCTAAGAATTGGGAAGTCATGTTGCAGCTGTATAGAACCTTAGTTAGGCCACACTTGGAGTATAGCGTTCAATTCTGGTCGCCACACTACCAGAAGGATGTGGAGGCTTTAGAGAGGGTGCAGAAGAGATTTGCCAGGATGTTGCCTGGTATGGAGGGCATTAGCTACGAGGAGCGGTTAAATAAACTTAGTTCTCACTGGAATGACGGAGGTTGAGGGGCGACCTGATAGAGGTCGACAACATTATGAGGGGCAGAGACAGAGTGGATAGTCAGAGGCTTTTTCCCAGGGTAGGGGGGTCAATTACTAATGGGGCATAGGTTTAAGATACGAGGGGCAAGGTTTAGAGGAGATGTACAAGGCAAGTGTTTTACACAGAGGGTAGTGGGTGCCTGGAACTCGCTGCCGGAGGAGGTGGTGGAAGCAGGGACAATACAGTAGTCCCCCTTTATAACGCGGGTGTTGGGGTCCAAGACAGCCACCCGCGTTGTATCCGAGCCGCGGATATCCATGATGGGGGTTTTAAATTTATTTAAAAATCTATGCTAGCGCTTCCCATTGAGAGTCTACGGGGGACGGGGGGAGAGGTCAGACCCCCGTAGACTCACAATGGGAAGCGCTAGCATAGATTTTTAAATAAATTTAAAACCCCCATCGTGGATCCAATTAAAACAGTGTCAATTTCAGCGGCCGGCTCACTTTGATCCGGAGAGGGAAGCTGCTCTCTCACTGAAGCAATCAGCCGGCCGCTGAAATTGACACTGCCCGCTGCTCTCTCCCTCCAATCAGAAACATTAAAACTTAAAAGTTGGATTGGAGGGAGAGAGCAGCGGGCAGTGTCAATTTCAGCGGCCGGCTGATTGCTTCAGTGAGAGAGCAGCTTCCCTCTCCGGATCAAAGTGAGCCGGCCGCTGAAATTGACACAACTGACAGTTGGGGTCCATAAGCCCCCCCGCGATATTGCGGAGCGCGGTATTGCGGAGCGCGGTATAACGGGGGACTACTGTAGTGACATTTAAGGGGCATCTTGACAAATACATGAATAGGATGGGAATAGAGGGATAGGGACCCAGGAAATATAGAAGATTTTAGTTTAGACGGGCAGCATGGTCGGCGGAGGCTTGGAGGGCCAAAGGGCCTGTTCCTGTGCTGTACTCTTCTTTGCTCTTTGTTCTTTTAACTGCTTCTTGAAAACATTTGGTCTCTGGTATTAATAACAGTATTAACAGCCACTCCTGATCAATGGAACTATTCACTGCGATTAACCAATGCCATTCAGCAATACTCTGAATTGATGGCCTCTTTCTGTGCCTCTTTCAAATCATTATTAAAAGATGGCGCCAGGGTTGCGTTGTTTCTAATTCAGTGTTTTATGGGATGTAGGTGTTACTAGCACGGCCAGCATTTGTATCCCATCCACATTGCCCTTGAATTGAGAGGCTTGCTGGACCATTTCAGAGGGTAGTCAACCAGGTAGTCTGGAGCCAGATGGTGACCAGAACAGGTAAGGTCAGTAGATTTAATTCCCAAAAGGGACATTAGTGAAGTTGATGGGTTTTCATGACAATGATGGTGGTGCTCATGGTAGAGGTATTGCCATGGAGAATGCACCAGTTAACTGATGGCTGACAGTTAACTGCCAAGCATTGTTTGAAATAGCTTGACTCTGATTGAATCATAGAATTTACAGTGCAGACGGAGGCCATTCGGCCCATCGAGTCTGCACCGGCTCTTGGAAAGAGCACCCTACTTAAACCCACACCTCAACCCTACCCCCATAACTCAGTAACCCCAGCTAACCTTTTTTGGACACTAAGGGCAATTTATCATGGCCAATCCACCTAACCTGAACATCTTTGGATTGTGGGAGGAACCCGGAGGAAACCCACACAGACACGGGAAAAACGTGCAGACTCCGCACAGACAGTGACCCACGCCAAGAATCGAACCTGGGACCCTGGAGCTGTGAAGCTACTGTGCTAACCACTGTGCTACCATGCTGTCAAGGTCAAGGCTTGCACTGAGGAATGAACATCAAGTGGCTACCACTTATTTTGTTGGCTGTAACAGATGCAATGTGTTTACATGTCCTTTCATAGAACATACAACATAGAACATTACAGCGCAGTACAGGCCCTTCAGCCCTCGATGTTGCGTCGACCCGTGAAACCCCTCTAAATCCCATCTACACTATTCCCTTATCGTCCATATGCCTATCCAATGACCATTTGAATGCCCTTAGTGTTGGTGAGTCCACTACTGTTGCAGGCAGGGCATTCCACGCCCTTACTACTCTCTGAGTAAAGAACCTACCTCTGACATCTGTCCTATATCTATCTCTCCTCAATTTAAAGCTATGTCCCCTCGTGCTGGACATCGCCATCCGAGGAAAAAGGCTCTCACTGTCCACCCTATCTAATCCTCTGATCATCTTGTATGCCTCAATTAAGTCACCTCTTAACCTTCTTCTCTCTAACGAAAACAGCCTCAAGTCCTTCAGCCTTTCCTCATAAGATCTTCCTTCCATACCAGGCAAAATCCTGGTAAATCTCCTCTGCACCCTTTCCAATGCTTCCACATCCTTCCTATAATGAGGCGTCCAGAACTGCACGCAATACTCCAAATGCGGCCGCACCAGAGTTTTGTACAACAATTTCTGTCCGCAGAGAACAGAGCCTTGTGTTAATATGTGTAGCTTCCAGTACATACAGAATTACCACACTGTGAGCCTGAATAACAATTTGAAATTGACTGTAAATGTAATTTTTAGCACACTGAGGAAGATTTAGCAAGTGTTGTCCAATCACAGAATCACATCTAATGTTGGACACGATGCCAAGAATTCTCCCAAAAAGTGTTGTTTTGGGGGGGAGAAATGGTGAGAATTTTCGAAGAGCATCCTGATCTCCAGGCAACCCTTCAGGACCACCCCCCTAGTCACTGGCAGAGAATCCCCCATATTTGAAGCCATCAGGCTCACGCCTGCCCCCCCCCCCCCCCCCCCCCCCCCCCCACCCACTGCTGGTACAAGCGGCCCTTGCCCACTAAGTGACCAGCACCAAAGGCCCTTAAAGGCCCCCTATTTCAGCCCCTCCCCCCTTTATCCACTCTGCCTTCTTGCCCCCCTAAGGATGCCCTTTAGGCTCCCTTCATGCCCCTGCTTCAATCTTTGCCCTTTCATGGAAATGCCACCTCTCAGCACCGCCTCTTGGTAGTGCCCCTAGATACCCTGGCACTGCCCCTTTGCACCCTGGCAGTGTCCACCTGCCCCCATTCAGTGTTACACATAGGCAAAGACTGGACCAGGATGGCACTTTCCGAAAGACCTTTCCTGAAGACCATAAGAGGTAGGAGCAGAGGTGGACCATTCAGCCCATTGAGTATCCTCCACCATTCAATGAACCAGCTTGCTTTTTCATAAAAATCCAAATGCTTACACCCAATTTTACTGACATGAGCTTTTTATTCCCACATTGCCACAGCGCAGTGGGATTTGAGCTCATCGGCCGAAGGTATTGATCCTGGGTCGGGAGTACAATGTTGGGATAGAGTTTCCCAGCTCCAGAAATCCGACCCAGGAACAAGAGGCCCAGAAGTTTTGATTTTCATCCCAAGGGGTCATCCCAAGGGATCATAAGTCTGGCCTACTAGCAAAGAACAAAGAACAAAGAAAAGTACAGCACAGGAACAGGCCCTTCGGCCCTCCAAGCCTGCGCTGACCATGCTGCCCATCTAATCTACAATCCTCTACACTTCCTGGGTCCGTATCCCTCTATTCCCATCATATTCATGTATTTTTCAAGATGCCCCTTAAACGTCACTATCGTCCCTGCTTCCACCACCTCATCCAGCAGCGAGTTCCAGGCACCCACTACCCTCTGTGTAAAAAACATACCTTGTACATCTTCTCTAAATCATGCCCCTCGCACTTTAAACCTATGCCCCCTTAGTAATTGACCCCTCTACCCTGGGAAAAAGTCTCTGACTATCCACTCTGTGCCCCTCATAATTTTGTAGACCTCTATCAGATCGCCCCTCAACCTCCTTCGTTCCAGTGAGAACAAGCCAAGTTTATTCAACCGCTCCTCATAACTAATGGCCTCCATACCAGGCAACATCCTGGTAAATCTCTTCTGCATCCTCTCTAAAACCTCCACATCCTTCTGGTAGTGTGGCGACCAGAATTGAACACTACACTCCAAGTGTGGCCTAACTAAGGTTCTACACAGCAGTAACATGACTTGCCAATTTTTATACTCAATGCCCCAGCCAATGAAGGCAAGCATGCCGTATGCCTTCTTGACTACCTTCGCCACCTGTGTTGCCCCTTTCAGTGATCTGTGGACCTGTACACCTAGATCTCTCTGACTGTCAATACTCTTGAGGGTTCTACCATTCACTGTATATTCCCTACCTGTATTAGACCTTCCAAAATGCATTACCTCACATTTTTACGGATTAAACTCCATCTGCCATCTCTCCGCCCGAGTCTCCAAACGATCTAAATCCTGCTGTATCGTCTGACAGTCCTCATCGCTATCCGCAATTCCACCAACCTTTGTGTCGTCCGCAAACTTACTAATCAGACCAGTTACATTTTCCTCCAAATCATTTATATATACTACGAACAGCAAAGGTCCCAGCACTGATCCCTGCAGAACACCACTAGCCCTCCAATTAGAAACGCACCCTTCCATTGCTACTCTCTGCCTTCTATGACCTAGCCAGTTCTGTATCCATCTTGCCAGCTCACCTCTGATCCTGTGTGACTTCACCTTTTGTACCAGTCTGCCATGAGGACCTTGTCAAAGGCCTTACTGAAGTCCATATAGACAACATCCACTGCCCTACCTGCATGAATCATCTTTGTGACCTCTTAGAAAAACTCTATCAAGTTAGTGAGACACAACCTCCCCTTCACAAAACTGTGCTGTCTCTCGCTAATACAACCCCAAGCTTCCAAATGAGAGTAGATCCTGTCTCGAAGAATTCTCTCCAGTAATTTCCCTACCACTGACGTAAGGCTCACCGGCCTGTAGTTCCCTGGATTATCCTTGCTACCCTTCTTAAACAAAAGAAAAATATTGGTTATTCTCCAGTCCGCTGGGACATCACCTGAAGACAGTGAGGATCCAAAGATTTCTGTCAAGGCCTCAGCAATTTCCTCTTTTGCCTCCTTCAGTATTCTGGGTTAGATCCCATCATGCCCTGGGGACTTAGAACATAGAACATAGAAGATTACAGCGCAGTACAGGCCCTTCGGCCCTCGATGTTGCGCCGACCCGTGAAACCATCTGAAGCCCATCTACACTATTCCCTTATCATCCATATGTTTATCCAATGACCATTTAAATGCCCTTAATGTTGGCGAGTCCACTACTGTTGCAGGCTGGGCATTCCACGCCCTTGCTATTCTCTGAGTAAAGAACCTACCTCTGACATCTGTCTATATCTATATCCCCTCAATTTAAAACTATGTCACCTCGTGCTAGACATCACCATCCGAGGAAAAAGGCTCTCACTGTCCACCCTATCTAATCCTCTGATCATCTTGTATGCCTCAATTAAGTCACCTCTTAACCTTCTTTTCTCAAACGAAAACAGCCTCAAGTCCCTCAGCCTTTCCTCATAAGATCTTCCCTCCAAACCAGGGGCTGGTTTAGCACACTGGGCTAAATCGCTGGCTTTTAAAGCAGACCAGGGCAGGCCAGCAGCACGGTTCAATTCCCGTACCAGGTGCCGGAATGTGGCGACGAGGTGCTTTTCACAGTAACTTCATTGAAGCCTACTCGTGACAATAAGTGATTTTCATTATCATTTCATTTCAGGCAACATCCTGGTAAATCTCCTCTGCACCCTTTCCAATGCTTCCACATCCTTCCTAAAATGCGGCAACCAGAACTGCACGCATTACTCCAAATGTGGCCGCACCAGAGTTTTGTACAGCTGCAACATGACCTCATGGCTCCGAAACTCAATCCCTCTACCAATAAAAGCTAACACACCGTACGCCTTCTTAACAACCCTATCAACCTGGGTGGCAACTTGCAGGGATCTATGGACACTGAGATCTCTCTGCTCATCCACACTACCAAGAATCTTACCATTAGCCCAGTACTCTGTCTTCCTGTTACTCCATCCAAAATGAATCACCTCACACTTTTCTGCATTAAACTCCATTTGCCACCTCTCAGCCCAGCTCTGCAGCTTATCTATGTCCCTCTGTACCCTGCAACATCCTTCCGCACTGTCCACAACTCCACCGACTTTAGTGTCATCTGCAAATTTACTCACCCATCCTTCTACGCCCTCCTCTAGGTCATTTATAAAAATGACAAACAGCAGCAGCCCCAAAACAGATCCTTGTGGTACACCACTAATAACTGAACTCCAGGCTGAACATCTCCCATCAACCACCACCCTCTGCCTTCTTACAGCGAGCCAATTTATGATCCAAACTGCTAAATCACCGAATCCCATGCCTCCGTATTTTCTGCAATAGTCTACTGTGGGGAACCTTATCAAACGTTTTATTGAAATCCATATACACCACATCAACTGCTTTACCCTTGTCCACCTGTTTGGTCACCTTCTCAAAAAACTCAATAAGGTTTGTGAGGCACGACCTACCCTTCACAAAACCGTGTTGACTATCCCGAATCAAATTATTTCTTTCTAGATGATTATACATCCTATCTCTTATAAACCTTTCCAAGACTTTGCCCACAACAGAAGTAAGGCTCGCTGGTCTATAGTTGCCGGGGTTGTCTCTACTCCCCTTCTTGAACAATGGGACAACATTTGCTATCCTTTAGTCTTCTGGCACTATTCCCGTAGACAATGACGACATAAAGATCAAAGCCAAAGGCTCATCAATCTCCTCCCTAGCTTCCCAGAGAATCCTAGGATAAATCCCACCTGGCCCAGGGGACTTATCTATTTTCACACTTTCCAGAATCGCTAACACCTCCTCCTTATGAACCTCAAGCCCTTCTAGTCTAGTAGCCTGTATCTCAGTATTCTCCTCGACAACATTGTCTTTTTCCTGCGTGAATACTGACGAAAAATATTCATTTAGCACCTCTCCTATCTCCTCGGACTCAACGCACAACTTCCCGCTACTGTCCTTGACTGGCCCTACTCTTACCCTAGTCATTCTTTTATTCCTGACATACCAAAGAAAGCTTTAGGGTTATCCTTGTTGATCCTACCTTCCAAAGACTTCTCATGTCCCCTCCTGGCTCTTCTTAGCTCTCTCTTTAGGTCCTTCCTAGCTGACGTGTAACTCTCGAGCTCCCTAACTGAACCTTCATGTCTCATCTTTACAAAAGCCTCCTTCTTCCTCTTGACAAGTGATTCAACTATTTTTGTAAACCACGGTTCCCTTGCTCAACCACTTCCTCCCTGCCTGACAGGTACATACTTATCAAGGACACGCAGTAGCTGTTCCTTGAACGAGCTGCACATTTCAATTGTCCCCATCCCCTGCAGTTTCCTTCCCCACCCTATGCATCCTAAGTCTTGCCTCATCGCATCATAATTGCCTTTCCCCCAGCTATAACTCTTGCCCTGCGATATATACCTATCCCTTTCCATCGTTAAAGTAAACGTAACTGAATTGTGGTCACTATCATCAAAGTGCTCATCTACCTCCAAATCTAACACCTGTCCTGGTACATTACCCAGTACCAAATCCAATGTGGCCTCGCCTCTTGTTGGCCTATCTACATACTGTGTCAGGAAGCCCTCCTGCACACATTGGACAAAAACGGACCCATCTAAAGTACTCGATCTAAAGCATTTCCAGTTCAATATTTGGAAAGTTAAAGTCCCCCATCACATCTACCCTGTTACGTTCGCTCCTATCCAGAATCATCTTTGTAATCTTTTCCTCTCCATCTCTGGAACTTTTCGGAGGCCTATAGAAAACTCCCAACAGGGTGACCTCTCGTTTCCTGTTTCTAACCTCAGCCCATGCTACCTCAGTATTCGAGTCCTCATCAAACGTCCTTTCTGCCACCGTAATAATGTGCTTGACTAACAATGCCACCCCTCCCCCTCTTTTACCACCTTCCCTGAGCTTACTGAAATATCTAAACCTGCAACAACCATTCCTGTCCCTGCTCTAGTCATGTCTCCGAAATGGCCACAACATCATAGTCCCAGGTACCAACCCATGCCACAAGCTCACCCACCTTATTCCGGATGCTCCTGGCATTGAAGTAGACACACTTTAAACCACCTTCCTGCCTGCCGGTACACTCCTGCAACCTTGAAACCTTACTCATAACCTCACTACTCTCAACCTGTATACTGGAGCTACAATTCAGGTTCCCAAACCCCTGCTGAATTAGTTTAAACCTTCCCAAAGAGCATTAGCAAATTTCCCCCCCCCCAGGATATTGGTACCCTCTGGTCCAGGTGTAGACCATCCCCTTTGTAGAGGTCGCACCTACCCCAGAATGAGCCCCAATTATCTGAATTATCTGAAACCCTGCACCATCCCTGTAGCCATGTGTTCAACTGCTCTCTCTCCCTATTCCTCGTCTCGCTAGCACGTGGCACGGGTAACAACCCAGAGATAATAACTCTGTTTGTTCTAGCTCTAAGTTTCCACCCTAACTCCCTGAATTCCTGCCTTACATCCCTATCCCTTTTCCTACCTATGTCGTTGGTGCCTATGTGGACCATGACTTGGGGCTGCTCCCCCTCCCCCTTAAGGATCCCGAAAACACGATCCGAGACATCACGGACCCTGGCACCTGGGAGGCAGCACACCAACCACGAGTCTCTCTCGTTCCCAAAGAATCTCATATCTTTCCCCTAACTATGGAGTCTCCAATGACTAATGTTCTTCTCCTCTCCCCCCTCCCTTCTGAGCAACAGGGACAGACTCTGTGCCAGAGACCTGTACCCCATGGCTTACCCCTTATAAGTCATCCCCCCCACCAGTATCCAAAGCAGTATACTTGTTACTAAGGGGAACGACTACAGGGGGTACCTGTACTGACTGCTTCCTCCCAGCCCTTCTCATCGTTACCCATCTATCTTCGTTCTTCAGAGTAACTACATCCCTGAAGCTTCTATCTATGACCACCTCTGCCTCCTGAATGATCCGAAGTTTATCCAACTCGAGCTCCAGTTCTCTAACACGGTTTCTGAGGAGCTGGAGATGGGTGCAGATCAGTGTTGAGTACTGAGGCTGTTGCAGCAATGCCATCATCATGGGGGATGCTGATGTGGAGTGCTGAGACGTCCATTGTGATGAGGAATGTTCCTGGTTCAACTGGTCCATGGGTGCTGAGTTTCTGTAGGAAGTCCGTCGTATCGCAATAGAAGCTGCGTGTTCCTTGTACTGTGGGTTTCAAGATGCCCTTGATGTAGCCAGAGAGGTTCTCATACAGGGTCCCATTGCCTGATACAATAGGCCGGCCTGGTGTGTTGGCCTTGTGTATTTTTGGGAGGCAGTAGTGATCTGTACATCTGTACATATATCTGCACATACACCAGGGACTGCAGCACAGATGTAACAGCCACAGCATCACTAGAGGGCAGCATCAGAGACGGGTATAAAGGGTCCAGCTCAAGGTTGGATCCACCTCTTTGAGAAGCACAGAGCTAGTGAGCAGCAGCACACAGAGACAGCTCAGCATAGGCCATTTACCTTAGTTTCACTGGTCATACCTCTTGACTTTTACATCTAGTTGAGCTCTGGAAGCAGAACAAACCCTTTGAATAAAGAGCTTGTGTTAACTGTAAGTTTCCAGTCTTCATTCAGACTTAGAGAATAACATATGGTACCAGGAGTTATTTCAACAAGCTAGCTAGGCACCAGCAAGAGAAGAGTACTTAAACCAAACATTCGACCATGGAAGGCCTCGCAGCATTCGGACCCTTTGGATACCAATCGGCAGTATGGACCAAATCCAACCTCCACGCCTGCTCAAGACCACTGATAATATGCATTCCAATTGGAAACGTTTTATACAACAGTTCAAAATATATCTAGAAGCTAAGGATCTGACCTCAGCGTCTGATGCCAGGAAGATAGCCTTGCTCTTATCCCTGGCTGGGCCGCAGGCATTAGAAATATATAATTCCTTTCCCTACCTGGCAGGGGAGGACAAGGGCAAGCTAGAAATAATCATCAACATCAAACTATTTGAAACCCACTGTCAATCTGAAGTCAACGAGATATTTGAAAGATTCAAGTTCACCAGGCGATGCAAAAACCGGGAGAGTCTTTCGGCAGTTTTGTAACTGATTTAAAATTACTAGCTCAATCCTGCAACTTTGAAAACCTCCGTGACTCTCTCATCTGAGACCAGATAGTCAATGGTATATCTGATGAGGGACTTAAAAAATCCTTATTTAAACAGAAAGACCTAACCCTAGAAACAGCCATGCAAAGACGCTCTACTTATGAAAAAAGTGAAGAAGAATATGAGGAGTTTACTTACCGGGATCAAGGCCTTCACCACAAGGTCGAGCCTGTCAAAATGGTGGCCCAGGCTTTCAGAAGGCGCTCCTCGAATGGCAATCCCGCGCGCGGGAACCTGGATGCAGGCCACACGCATGCGCAGTTCTCCCGAAGATTTGACATGGAAGAAAGGCCTATTGCGCATGCGCGAGAATTCAGGGACAGCATCATGACGTGTCCCTGCTGCGGACACACCCACTTAAAAGGGCAATGTCCAGCTTCTGGAAAACAATGTTTAAAGTGTGGCAAATACAACCACTTTGCCTCACAGTCCAGAGATAATGAAGACAACTAGACAGAAACACATGAATTTCAATGTAAAAAGCATAGATTCAACGGAGCACAAAAAACCCAATGATGAGTATTCCTCGGACGAGGACAACCTCGCTTGCGACAACTCGCTTGTTGAGGACACGATCGTGACAATCGAGGAACATGACACAGCAATCGCCACGCCTGACCCGGTCAACAGCATTGATTCCAGCAGTGAGTGGACTACGACTGTGCAAGTCAATGACTTTCCATCAGTCTTCAAGCTTGACTGGGGCCTCAGCTAAACTCATCACTAGCAAGGATCTCCATTCAATTCCAGGAGACCATGAAATAATACCCGCTGCATGTCGGCTGAAGGACTACAATGGCAATCAGATCGCCTCAAAGGGATCGTGCCATCTCCGGGTGGACAGCAAGACGTTACACAAGCAGCTACAATTCGAGATTGTAGACCACAACAAATCATCACTGTTAGGCGCTCAGGCCTGCAAAGACCTACGGCTGGTGCAAGGCATCAAGCCTGGAAGCTAAAATCCACAGCATGCTACAAGAATACCCCGATGTATTCAAAGGCATGGGCACCTTACCCTGCCAATACAAAATCATGCTGCAGACAGGCGGCAAACCCGTCATTCAGCCGCCCAGGAGAAGTTCTGCGGGAGAAGTTGAAAGCGGAACTCAACAGACTGCAGTCACAAGGCGTAATATCGCAAGTCACACAGCCGACTGACTGGGTTAGCTCCATCGTCTGTGTTAAGAAACCTTTTGGAGATCTTCGCATATGTATAGACCCGAAGGACCTGAACCAGAACATTCGCCGGGAACACTACCCCATCCCCAAGCGTGAAGGGGTCACATCTGAGATGGCGAATGCTCGTATCTTCACCAAACTCGATGCCTCACAGGGGTTTTGGCAGATACAGCTCGATGACTCGAGCAGATTACTGTGTACGTTTAACACTCCATTTGGACGTTTCTGCTTCAATCGCATGCCCTTTGGCATTATCTCTGCGTCAGAGATTTTCCACAGGATAATGGAGCAAATGACCGAGGGCATCGAGGGTGTCAGAGTCTATGTGGATGACATCATCGTGTGGTCCACCACTGAAGAGGAACACCTCAGTCATCTGAAGGTGTTTTCAGAGGATTCATAAATACGGTTTGAAACTGAACCAGGCAAAATGCACATTTGCGAAGGAGTTTGTAACCTTTTTGGGTGACACCATATCATCTCAGGGTGTCAGCCCTGATGAGGCGAAAATCGCTGCAATCTGGACCATGAAGACGCCACATGACAAGAAGATGTTGCTACGATTTCTGAGCTTCGTCAATTTCCTCGGCAGGTTCATCCCAAACCTGTCCGCACGGACGGCAGCTTTACGCAATCTCCTACGAAAGACCACAGCCTTTGAGTGGACACAACGTCACCAAAATGAATGGGTGGACCGCAAACAGCAACTAACGAGGGCACTGACCCTCGCTTTCTTTGACGCAGCCAGACCCACCAAGATCTCCACTGAAGCCAGCCAGGACGGGATTGGCGCCATTCCCCTCCAACAGGACGACCAGTCTGACTGGGTCCCGGTGGCATACGCGTCCAGGGCCATGACCCCAACTGACTGCAGATATGCACAGATCGAGAAAGAATGTCTCGGACTCCTCACTGGGATTCTGACGTTCCATGACTATGTGTACGGCCTGCCCACGTTCATAGTGGAAACCGACCGCAGACCGTTGGTCCATATCATAGACAAGGATCTAAATGACATGACACTTCATCTGCAGCGCATCATGGTGAAGCTGCAAAGGTATGGGGATTTCACCCTAGTATACACCCCGGGACGAGCCCTTGCCATTGCCAATGCACTGTCCCGATCCATTGGCACTGACAGTGCACCACCAGCCCCCGTCAGAGAAATCGAGGCCCAAACACAGTTATGCATGGAGAATCTGCCTGCTTCGGATGAGAAGCTTTGCCTAATCCGACAGGAGACGCAGAAAGACACAACCTTACAGTGGGTGCTGCACCTACTCCAGCACAGTTGGGCGAGGGGATAATGTCCACAATTTCAGAATGTCAAGTCAGAAGTGATTGAAGTTGACGGCCGGCTGCTATGCAATGCGCAGATTGTGATTCCGGCCACACTCCGCGCCGAGATGCTACGTAAGATTCATGAAGGCCACCTAGGCATTGAGAAATGCAAAAAGCGAGCAGGACAGGCTGTGTACTGGCCCAGCAGGAAACAAGACATAACGGACATGGTCATGACATGTGACACCTGTCAAAGACATCAACCCGCACAGTGCAAAGAACCACTGCAGCAACACAAACTCACAATGGCGCCGTGGACAAAAGTGGGCATTGACCTATTTCATGCCACAGGGCGTGATTATGTCTTGGTCATGGGCTATTACTCAAACTATCCAGAGGTACTGAAACTCCATGATCTCACGTCTTCATCTGTCATCAAGGCGTGCCAGGAGACATTCACGCGATATGGAATCCCGTGTGTGGTGATGTCAGATAATGGTCCCTGCTTCGCGAGCTGGGAATGGAAAGAGTTCTCAGACCGTTACAGCTTTCGGCATGTAACATCCAGTCCGCGCTACCCACGGTCAAATGGGAAAGTGGAAAAGGTTGTCCACATCGTTAAACGGCTTATTAGCAAGGCAACGGATTCGCGCTCGGACATCAACCTAGCGCTGTTATCCTACCGAGCAACCCCATTGAGCTCAGGACTGTCGCCAGCGCAGATGCTCTTTGGCAGGAACATCCGGACAACCCTACCGGCGATTCAATTCCGAGACCCTAATAACGCTCTGGTTCTCGACAAAATGCAGGTACTACGGTCCAAACAAAAACAATACTACGATCAACATGTGATCCCAACCAAGCCACTGAACATGGGCGACATCGTCAGGATCAGGGACCCAGAAGGTGGATGGTCTGAGCCAGCCACGGTGATCAGGCAGGAGGCACCGCGGTCCTACATTGTCAAGTCGTCGGCGGGAGTACTCTTTCGCCGTAACCGCCGGGATCTGTTAATGCTTCGGCCAACAACGCCGGTGTTTCCCACACTGGACTTGACCAAGTCCATTGGTCCACAGGACGCTCCTCGCCACACAACGCCAGACAGTACTCGTGATGGCATCAAACCATCATCCCTACTACCACCGTTAGGACGCTCCAGCAGAAGCCGTAAGGCACCCGACCGGCTGGATTTGTGACGACACTTCAACACACGCACAAGACAAATATGGACATTTCTCACGATGGACTCATAAAACAGTTAATTATTTCTGTATTACATTTATCATTTTCGCAGTGTGCAAATTTGCATATTCTCACCACCGGTTCTGTACAGTTTTCTTGCGGTCAGAACATAGAACATAGAATGATACAGCGCAGTACAGGCCCTTTGGCCCACGATGTTGCACCGACATGGGAAGTCAAAAACTAACGGCCATCTAACCTACACTATGCCATTATCATCCATATGCTTATCCAATAAACTTTTAAATGCCCTCAATGTTGGCGAGTTCACTACTGTTGCAGGTAGGGCATTCCACGGCCTCACCACTCTTTGCGTAAAAAACCCACCTCTGACCTCTGTCCTATATCTATTACCCCTCAATTTAAGGCTATGTCCCCTCGTGCTAGCCACCTCCATCCGCAGGAGAAGGCTCTCGCTGTCCACCCTATCTAACCCTCTGATCATTTTGTATGTGGCAGGGGGATGGGAACCAATGCTGGAAGTTGGAAGGTAGTAAAACAGGGACAGAAACAAAAGGAAGTAAGGGGAAAAGTGCAAGGCAGAGAAGACATAGTCAGAAATCCATAAGGGCGACAGTACAAGGTACAGTGACTGAGGGGAGCACAGTGAATAGGCCCAGTAATAACAAAAGGAATAAAACTGGAGATGTTAAGATTCAAAACAGAGGTAAAAAAACCAACATAAGTGTACTTTACCTGAATGCTCGTAGTATTCGGAATAAAGTAAATGAGTTGGTGGCACAAATCATCGTAAATGACTATGATTTAGTGGCCATTACTGAAACATGGTTAAAGGATGGTCACGACTGGGAGTTAAATATCCGAGGGTATCAAACTATTCGGAAGGACAGAGTGGATGGTAAGGGAGGTGGTGTTGCTCTGTTATTTAAGGATGACATCCGGGCAATAGTAAGGGATGACATCGGTGCTATGGAGGATAAGGTTGAATCCATTTGGGTGGAAATCAGGAATAGTAAGGCAAAAAAGTCACTGATAGGAGTAGTCTATCGGCCACCAAATAGTAACGATATGGTGGGGCAGGCAATAAACAAAGAAATAACTGATGCATGTAGAAATGGTACAGCAGTTATCATGGGGGATTTTAATCTACATGTCAATTGGTTTAACCAGGTCGGTCAAGGCAACCGTGAGGAGGAGTTTATAGAATGTATCCGCGATAGTTTCCTAGAACAGTATGTAATGGAACCTACGAGGGAACAAGCGGTCCTAGATCTTGTCCTGTGTAATGAGACAGGATTGATTCATGATCTCATAGTTAGGGATCCTCTCGGAAGGAGCGATCACAATATGGTGGAATTTAAAATACAGATGGAGGGTGAGAAAGTAAAATCAAATACTAGTGTTTTGTGTTTAAACAAAGGAGATTACAAGGGGATGAGAGAAGAACTAGCTAAGGTAGACTGGGAGCTAAGACTTTATGGTGGAACAGTTGAGGAACAGTGGAGAACCTTCCAAGTGATTTTTCACAGTGCTCAGCAAAGGTTTATACCAACAAAAAGGAAGGACGGAAGAAAGAGGGAAAATCGACCGTGGATATCTAAGGAAATAAGGGAGAGTATCAAATTGAAGGAAAAAGCATATAAAGTGGCAAAGATTGCTGGGAGATTAGAGGACTGGGAAATCTTTAGGGGGCAACAGAAAGCTACTAAAAAAGCTATAAAGAAGAGTAAGATAGAGTATGAGAGTAAACTTGCTCAGAATATAAAAACAGACAGTAAAAGTTTTTACAAATATATAAGACAAAAAAGAGTGGCTAAGGTAAATATTGGTCCTTTAGAGGATGAGAAGGGAGTTTTAATAATGGGAAATGAGGAAATGGCTGAGGAACTGAACGGGTTTTTTGGGTCGGTCTTCACAGTGGAAGACACAAATAACATGCCAGCGACTGATATAAATGAGGCTATGACAGGTGAGGACCTTGAGAGGATTGTTATCACTAAGGAGGGAGTGATGGGCAAGCTAATGGGGCTAAAGGTAGACAAGTCTCCTGGCCCTGATGGAATGCATCCCAGAGTGCTAAAAGAGATGGCTAGGGAAATTGCAGATGCACTAGTGATAATTTACCGAAATTCACTAGACTCTGGGGTGGTCCCGGTGGATTGGAAATTAGCAAACGTGACGCCACTGTTTAAAAAAGGAGGTAGGCAGAAAGCAGGAAATTATAGGCCAGTGAGTTTAACTTCGGTAATAGGGAAGATGCTGGAATCTATCATCAAGGAAGAAATTGCGAGGCATCTGGATAGAAATTGTCCCATTGGGCAGACGCAGCATGGGTTCGTTAAAGGCAGGTCATGCCTAACTAATTTAGTGGAATTTTTTGAGGACATTACCAGTGCAGTAGATAACGGGGAGCCAATGGATGTGGTATATCTGGATTTCCAGAAAGCCTTTGACAAGGTGCCACACAAAAGGTTGCTGCATAAGATAAAGATGCATGGCATTAAGGGTAAAGTAGTAGCATGGATAGAGGATTGGTTAATTAATAGAAAGCAAAGAGTTGGGATAAATGGGTGTTTCTCTGGTTGGCAATCAGTAGCTAGTGGTGTCCCTCAGGGATCCGTGTTGGGCCCACAATTGTTCACAATTTACATTGATGATTTGGAGTTGGGGACCAAGGGCAATGTGTCCAAGTTTGCAGATGACACTAAGATGAGTGGTAAAGCGAAAAGTGCAGAGGATACTGGAAGTCTGCAGAGGGATTTGGATAGGTTAAGTGAATGGGCTCGGGTCTGGCAGATGGAATACAATGTTGACAAATGTGAGGTTATCCATTTTGGTAGGAATAACAGCAAACGGGATTATTATTTAAACGATAAAATATTAAAGCATGCCGCTGTTCAGAGAGACTTGGGTGTGCTAGTGCATGAGTCACAGAAGGTTGGTTTACAAGTGCAACAGGTGATTAAGAAGGCAAATGGAATTTTGTCCTTCATTGCTAGAGGGATGGAGTTTAAGACTAGGGAGGTTATGTTGCAATTGTATAAGGTGTTAGTGCGGCCACACCTGGAGTATTGTGTTCAGTTTTGGTCTCCTTACTTGAGAAAGGACGTACTGGCACTGGAGGGTGTGCAGAGGAGATTCACTAGGTTAATCCCAGAGCTGAAGGGGTTGGATTATGAGGAGAGGTTGAGTAGACTGGGACTGTACTCGTTGGAATTTAGAAGGATGAGGGGGGATCTTATAGAAACATTTAAAATTATGAAGGGAATAGATAGGATAGATGCGGGCAGGTTGTTTCCACTGGCGGGTGACAGCAGAACTAGGGGGCATAGCCTCAAAATAAGGGGAAGTAGATTTAGGACTGAGTTTAGGAGGAACTTCTTCACCCAAAGGGTTGTGAATCTATGGAATTCCTTGCCCAGTGAAGCAGTTGAGGCTCCTTCATTACATGTTTTTAAGGTAAAGATAGATAGTTTTTTGAAGAATAAAGGGATTAAGGGTTATGGTGTTCGGGCCGGAAAGTGGAGCTGAGTCCACAAAAGATCAGCCATGATCTAATTGAATGGCGGAGCAGGCTCGAGGGGCCAGATGGCCTACTCCTGCTCCTAGTTATTATGTTCTTATGTATGCCTCTATTAGGTCACCTCTTAACCTTCTTCTCTCTAACGAAAACTAAAACTAAAACGGTCAGTTTAGGAAACATATCATATCAAAAGGGGGGGATGGAGTGATCTGTACATCTGTACATACATCTGCACATACACCAGGGACTGCTGCACAGATGTAACAGCCACAGCACCACTAGAGGGCAGCATCAGAGACGGGTATAAAGGGTCCAGCTTAAGGGAGGATCCGCCTCTTTGAGAAGCACAGAGTTAGGGAGCAGCAGCAGACAGAGACAGCTCAGCATAGGCAGTTTACCTTAGTTTCACTGGTCATACCTCTTGACTGTTTTACATCTAATTGAGCTCTGGAAGCAGAATGAACCCTTTGAATAAAGTGTTTGTGTTAACTGTAAGTCTCCAGTCTTCATTCAGACTTAGAGAATAACATAATGCACAAGTTTGAACAAGACCTCCTCACCCCACAGGGCCTTCAACCGATGTTATACACCAGATACATCGATGATATTTTTTTCCTTTGGATCCATGGCGAAGAATCACTGAAACAACTACATGATGACATCAATAAGTTCCATCCCACCATCAGACTCACCATGGACTATTCTCCAAAATCGGTTGCATTCTTGGACACACTCATCTCCATCAAGGACGGTCACCTCAGCACTTCGCTTTACCGCAAGCCCATGGATAACCTCACGATGCTCCACTTCTCCAGCTTCCACCCTAAACACGTTAAAGAAGCCATCCCCAATGGACAAGACCTCCGTATACACAGGATCTGCTCAGACGAGGAGCAGTGTAACAGGCATCTACAGATGCTGAAAGATGCCTTTGTACGAACGGGATATGACGCTCGACTCAGCAATCGACAGTTCCAATGCGCCATAGCAAAAAACCGCACTGACCTCCTCAGAAGACAAACACAGGACACAACCGACAGAGTACCCTTCATCATCCAGTACTTCCCCGGAGCAGAGAAACTATGGCATCTTCTTCGCAGCCTTCTATACATCATCCATGAAGACAAACATCTTGCCAAGGTCATCCCCAAACCCTCACTACTTGTCTTCAAACAACCGTGCAACCTCAAACAAACCATTGTTTGCAGAAAACTACCCAGCCTTCAGAACAGCGACCATGACACCACACTACCCTGCCATAACAATCTCTGCAAGGCGTGCCAGATCATCGACATGGATACCACCATTACACGTGAGAACACCACCCACCAGGTACGTGGTACATTCTCGTGCGACTCGGTCAACGTTGTCTACCTTATACGCTGCAGGAAAGGATGTCCCGAAGCGTGGTACATTGGCGAGACCATGCAGACGCTGCGACAACGGATGAACGGACATCGGGCGACAATCGCCAGGCAGGAATCTTCCCTTCCAGTTGGGGAACATTCCTTCAGTCAAGGGCATTCAGCCTCTGATCTTCGGGTAAGTGTTCTCCAAGGCGGCCTTGAGGACGCGCGACAAGTTCCGCATACATGAGTACGGCCTAAACCGGGACCTTGGATTCATGTTGCATTACATTCATCCCCCACCATCTGGCCCAGGCTTGCAAAATCCTACCAACTGTCCTGGCTTGAGACAATTCACACCTCTTTAACCTGCGCTTATCCCTCTCTCCAGTGGCTCCATCTGGACTTGATTACCTGCAAAGATTCGCATTCAAAGTATCGAATTGCATTTTTCACTTTGTCTATATAAATGTTTCTGGAATCTAGCTCTTCATTCACCTGAGGAAGGAGCAGTGCTCTGAAAGCTAGTGATTCGAAACAAACCTGTTGGACTTTAACCTGGTGTTGTAAGACTTCTTACTGTGCTCACCCCAGTCCAACGCCGGGATCTCCACATCATGACTTAAACTTCTGAGTTTTTATTTTCGAGCAGTTTGCCTTTAAGTGGGCATGGTCTGAGTGTTCTGACATCACTTCACATTTATCTAGGTTGAACCCCATCTGCCACTTCTCAGCCAGCTCTGCATCCTGTCAATATCTTGTTGTAACCTGCAACAACTCTCAACACTTTTACAAATCCCTCAACCTTCGTGTCACCGGCAAACTTAATAACCCACCCTTCCGCTTCCTCATCCAAGTCATTTATAAAAGCCCACAACAGAACAGATCCTTGTGGGACACCACTGGTCACCGACCTCCAGGCGGAATACTTTCCATCCACTCCCCCTCGCTGTCTTCTTTCGGCCAGCCAGTTCTGTATTCAGACAGCCAAATTTCCCTGTATCCCATGCCCCCTAACTTTCTGAATGAGCCTTCCATGGGGAACCTGATCAAATGCCTTACTGAAAACCATATACACCACATCCACTGCCCGTCCTTCATCAATGAGTCTCGTCACATCCTCAATAAATTCAACAAGGCTTGTGAGCCATGACCTGCCCCTCCCAAAGCCATGCTGACTATCTTTAATCAAACTATGTTTTTCTAAATAATCATAAATCCTAACTCAGAATCCTTTCCAGTATTTTGCTCACCACAGACGTAAGACGTAAGGGTCTGTAATTCCCAGGGATTTCCCGATTCCCTTTCTTGAACAAGGGAACAAAATTTGCCTCCCTCCAATCATCCAGTACTACTCCAGTGGAGAGTGAGGTCACAAAGATCATCGCCAACGGCGCAGCAATCTCCTCCCTCACTTCCCATAGTAACCTTGGGTATATCCCTTCAGGCCCAGGGGACATATCTATCCTGATGCTTTTCAAAATTTCTAGCACATCCTCCTTAATATCAACCTATTCGAGCCTATTAACCTGGTTCACGCTGTTCTCATGAGCAATTAGGTCCCTCTCTCCTGTGAATACTGAAGCAAAATATTCACTTAGCCCCTCCTCTACCTCCTCAGACTCCAGGCGCAAGTTCCCTCCACTATCCCTGATGGGCTGTACTCTCACTCTGATCATCGTCTTATTTCTCACATAAGTAAAGTTTTGTATGGGAAGGTCATGCCTCACCAACTTGATTGAGTTTTTTGAAGAGGTGACAAAATAAATTGATGAAGGAAGGGTTGTGGATGTAGTTTATATAGACTTTAGTAAGGCGTTTGACAAGATCCTATATGGCAGACTGGTACAAAAACTAAAATCACAGGGGATTCAGGGTGGGTTGGCTAGATGGATACAGAACTGACTTGGTTATAGAAGATAGAGGGTGACGATGGAAGGGTGTTTTTCATATGGAGATCTGTAACTAGTGGTGTCCACAGGGATCAGTACACAAACCTCTGTTGCTCGTTGTATGTATAAATTATCTGGAGGAAAATGTGGGTTGTCAGATGAGTAAGTTTACGGATGACACGAAGATTGGCGGAGTTGCTGATAGTGCTGAGGATTGTCAGAAGATACAACAGGATATAGATAGATTGGAGACTTGAGCACATAAATGGCAAATGGTGTTTAATCCGGACAAATACGAGGTGATGCAATCTGGAGGATCAAATCTAGGTTTGAATTATACTGTAACGTAATTATACGGAACATTAACATACAGAGGGATCTGGACGTGCAGGTCCACAGTTCCCTAAAAGTGGCAACACAGGTGGGCAAGGTGATTAAGAAGGCATATGGCATGTTTGCCTTCATCAGCCGGGGCATTGAGCAACGGAGTTGGGAAATCATGTGCAGCTGTAAAATCCTTGGTTAGGCCGCATTTGGAGTATTGCGTGCAGTTCTGGTCATCACATTATCAGAAGGACGTGGAAGCTTTGGAGAGAGTCCCAGGTTCGATTCCCAGCTTGGGTCACTGTCTGTGCGGAGTCTGCTCGTTCTCCTCGTGTCTGTGTGGGTTTCCTCCGGATGCTCCGGTTTCCTCCCACAGTCCAAAGATGTGCAGGTTAGGTGGATTGGCCATGCTAAATTGCCCTTAGTGTTGGGTGGGGTTACTGGGTTATGGGGATAGGGTGGAAGTGTGCGGTTGGGTAGAGTGCTCTTTCCAAGAGCCGGTACAGACTCGATGGGCCGAATGGCCTCCTTCTGCACTGTCAATTCTATGTCTATGTCCATCAGAGTCCAGAGATGGTTTACCAGGATGTTGCCTGGTCTCGAGGGTGTTGGCTATGAGGAGAGGTTGAATAAACTGGGATTGTTTTCACTGTAATGACGGAGGCTGAGGGGAGATCTGATAGAGGTCTACAAAATGATGAGATGCATAGGCAGGGTGTATAGTCAGAGGCTTTTTCCAAGGGTGGAAGTGTCAATTACAAGGGGGCACAGGTTCAAGGTGAGAGGGAGATGTACGGGGTAGGTTTTTCACGCAGAGAGTGGTGGGTGCCTGGAACGTGCTGCCAGAGGATGTGGTGGAAGCAGGGACATTAGCAACAATCAAGAGGCATCTGGATGAGTGCATGAATAGGGAGGAAATAGAGGGTCACAGACCAAGAAAGGGCAAAAGGTTTTCTTGTTGGTTAGGGCATCAAGATTGATACAGTCTTGGAGGGCCGAAGGGCCTGTTCGTGTGCTGTACTTTGCGTTGTTCTTTGTTCGTGGGCAGCACAGTAGCATAGTGGTTAGCACTATGGCTTCACAGTGCCAGGTTCGATTCCAGCTTGGGTCACTGTCTGTGCGGAGCCTGCACGTTCTCCCCGTGTCTGCGTGGGTTTTTTCCGGGTGCTCCGGTTTCCTCCCACAGTCCAAAGATGTGCAGTTAGGTGGACTGGCCATCCTAAATTGCCCTTAGGTTAGATGGGGTTGCAGGGTTACGGGGATAGGGTGGAGGTGTGGGGGAGTTAAGTAGGCTGCTCTTTCCAAGAGCCAGTGCAGACTTGATGGGCCAAATGGCCTCCTTCTGCACTGTAAATTCTATGATTCTATGTTCCTGGTCAATATTTATCCCTTCATCACCGCCACTGGACACAATGGTCATTATTACATTGCTGTTTTTGGGATCTTGCTGTGCATAACTTGACTGCCTGCACCAACACATTCAAAAGTACTCAAATGGCTTTTAATGCTTTGAGGCACCCTGGTGGTGTGCGAGGCAATAGAAACATTTTTTTCTTTCCTTCAAGGATATTTATTTCAGTGCACAGTGGCGGTGTGAAACTCCACACGCGGGGTCGGAGGGGGTGCAGTGTTCATAGGCCTGGCTTGCCAACCCCCCCCCCCCACCCCATCCCCCAACTGGCCGTGGATTGGCGACTTCACCTCCCTCCTGGACCTGTTCTGCTGGCTGAGCTCAGTGATTGGTGAGACACGGTCGGGAGCCGTGGCTCACAGCCAGTTGTTGACCTCATCAGGGCCGAACACAAAGGGAGCATTTCATTTGTCAGTGAGATTGGAGCCTGATAACTCCAGACATTAAAACCTTTTAACAATGTCATTTGATCATGCCAGAATGCAAAGAGGTTGGTGATTCAATTATGCGTGAACTTTAAGTACAAACTGATTGGAAGCATTCGATTTTTCTTTGCTTTCTATCTGTGTTCTGATCAATAATCATGGCTGCCAATGAAACAGGCCATTGCCATGTTACTCTCCTGGGCTGTGCTGTGAATAATGACACTGATTGAAAATACACTTTAAGCACAGACCCTTTTCCTAACCGGCGAGATGGAGAGGCAGAGGTTGGATATTGCTGCCCGGTAGAAGGGGCTTTCACCTGTGGGCAACCAGAACTAGGGGCGGTGAACAGGAGATGGCGGTGGGGTGTAACAGTTCAGTCGGGGTTGCCATGGCAACATACACTTTTCCATTCAGGTTTCAGTCTGGAGCTATGGACAGTGATGGTTGGGGCTCCGAGATTCGTTCCACCGCTTGGCTGATCAGGAATCTCTCTTTGGTGGAAGGGATTTGCAGGCTGATCCTCATTCTGTTTGGCCGCGTGAAGAACGCACCTTCCTTGGCCATCACACGTCCATGATGGGACGTGAACCCAGAGCTTCTGGCTCTGAGGTAGAGGAGCTAACCCACTGCACCACAGGACCAGAGAAGAGTTCAATAGGGGATTCAGGACGAATGCCTTTCCCCAGAGAGGGGTAAATATGGACCTCTCCACAACAGGAAATGTTGATGTGAATAGCATTAATGTATTTAAGGGAAAGCCAGATCAGTATTTGAGGGAGAAAGGACTGTAAGGATTTCTTGATGGGGTATAATGGAGAGGGCTGGGAAGAGGGTCAGGTGGAGTATATACACCAGTGTGGACGGGTTGGGCTGCTTGGCATGTGTCGGGCTGCGTATTTGATGGATCACTGTCATCTCCTTGAGTCACAGAGCTTTTACAACACTGAGACAGGCCCTTTGGCCATCGTCACCACGCCGCCAATCAAGCCGCTATCTTGAGAAATTGGGGTCAGATTCTATGCCTCATGCAGCTGCCTGATTGATTAAGTTTGGGTCGGTCTCATCTCCATTAGTGGTGCTTAAAGGACAGATCTATTCATAATGAGTTCCATTGGAAAGTTGGTCATGAATGTTATCAGGCTGATACGACTGTTGAGAGTAAGTCAGAAAAATAGACTGATTATTCTGAAGACGACAATCTAGCCCATGCTGTACCTCCCATTGAGTGATTGATGGGGAAAGTGTAGAGAGAGCTTTACTCTGTATCTAATCCTGTGCTGTACCTGTCCTGGGAGTGTTTGATGGGGACAGTGTAGAGGGAGCTTTACTCTGTATCTAACCCCGTGCTGTACCTGTCCTGGGAGTGTTTGATGGGGACAGTGTAGAGGGAGCTTTACTCTGTATCTAACCCGTGCTGTACCTGTCCTGGGAGTGTTCAATAGGGAAAGTGTCGAGGGAGCTTTACTCTGGATTTAATCCCATGCTGTACCTGTCCTGGGAGAGTGTGATGGGGTCAGTGTAGAGGGAGCTTTACTCTGTATCTAACCCCGTGCTGTACCTGTCCTGGGAGTGTTTGATGGGGACAGTGTAGAGGGAGCTTTACTCTGTATCTAACCCATGCTCTACCTGTCCTGGGAGTGTTTGATGGAGACAACGTAGAGTGAGCTTTACTCTGTATCTAACCCCATGCTCTACCTGTCCTGGGTGTGTTTGATGGGGACAGTGTAGAGGGAGATTTACTCTGTATCTAACCCTGTGCTGTATCTGTCCTGGGAGTGTTTGATGGGGACAGTGTAGAGGGAGCTTTACTCTGTATCTAACCCATGCTGTACCTGTCCTGGGAGTGTTTGATGGGGACAGTGTAGAGGGAGCTTTACTCTGTATCTAACCCGTGCTGTACCTGTCCTGGGACTGTTTGATGGGGACAGTGTAGAGGGAGCTTTACTCTGTATCTAACGCTGTGCTGTACCTGTCCTGGGAGTGTTTGATGGGGACAATGTAGAGGGAGCTTTACTCTGTATCTAACCCATGCTGTACCTGTCCTGGGAGTGTTTGATGGGACAGTGTAGAGGGAGCTTTACTCTGTATCTAACCCCGTGCTGTACCTGTCCTGGGAGTGTTTGATGGGGACAATGTAGAGGGAGCTTTACTCTGTATCTAACCCATGCTGTACCTGTCCTGGGAGTGTTTGATGGGGACAGTGTAGAGCAGTATTCTTCAAACTGTTTCTCCGGCACCCATTTTTACCAACTAGCCAACATTCGGGACCCATGCCGGTCTACCTCCGTGACTTACCCCGGCCGACCTTTGTGACCCACGACAACCTACCTTTGTGACCCACGATGGTCTGCCTTCGAGACCCATGCCGGCCGACCTTTGTGACTTATGCTGGCCGACTTTTGTGACCCACCATTTTCCCTTGCCTTTAGTGCAAGAGAAGAGCTTGCTTGGTCCTCACAATCGCACTCCAATTAGGTTCACAGGAGGAGAGGCCTATGCACATATCGGGTGGAGGATTCAGCCGCTTCCTTTGTGGCGTCTTCATCTTTGTGAGGACGGAAAATCCAACCTCGCACATGTAGGTCATTGTGAAGGACAAAAACATCAAAATGCTTGTTTTACTCAGCTCCAGATACTCCTCAGTGGCGCTACTCCAGAATGCTGACAGTTTCATTGACTTGTGCCGTGTTTTTAACGTGCTGTCAAAGCTGAGGCACAGAAGTTCAGTCAGCTTCGTTTGGAGTCAGACTTGACAGTCCATTGACAGTTTCCTTACTAATGCTGTTTTCTTCAATGTGTCGTAGCAATGTGGGGAGCATGGATTAATTTTGCACTCAAAATTGCAAAAACTTTCAATGAGTTTGGAAATGCTGCGATTTCTTCACACGTGGCGAAAGCAATCATCATCCTTCCATAGCAATTTGAGGTTCAGTTCATTTAGAATTGAAAAGATGATATCATCAAAGATTCATCAGTAAAGAGAGGTTGAATAAACTTGGTTTGTTCTCACTGGAACGATGGAGGTTGAGGGGCGACCTGATAGAGGTCTACAAAATTATGAGGGGCATAGACAGAGTGGATAGTCAGAGACTTTTTCCCAGGGTAGATGGGTCAATTACTAGGGGGTATAGGTTTAAGGTGCGAGGGGCAAGGTTTAGAGGAGATATAGGAGGCAAGTTTTTTACACAGAGGGTAGTGGGTGCCTGGAACTTGCTGCCGGAGGAGGTGGTGGAAGCCGGGACGATAGTGACGCTTAAGGGGCATCTTGACAAATACATGAATAGGATGGGAATAGAGGGATACGGACCCCAGAAGCGTAGAAGATTTTAGTTTAGATGGGCAGCATGGTCGGCGCAGGCTTGGAGGGCCGAAGGGCCTGTTCCTGTGCTGCACTTTTCTTTGTACTTCTTTGAGTGTTTGATGGGGACAGTGTAGAGGAAGCTTTACTCTGTATCTAACCCCGTGCTGTACCTGACCTGGGAGTGGTTTATGGGACAGTGTAGAAGGAGCTTTACTCTGTATCTAACCCCATGCTGTACCTGTCCTGGGAGTGTTTGATGGGACAGTGTAGAGGGATCTTTCCTCTGTATCTAACCCCATGCTGTACCTGTCCTGGGAGTGTTTGATGGGACAGTGTAGAGGGAGCTTTACTCTGTATCTAACCCCGTGCTGTGCCTGTCCTGGGAGTGTTTGATGGGGACAATGTAGAGGGATCTTTACTCTGTATCTAACCCTGTGCTGTACCTGTCCTGGGAGTGTTTGATGGGGACAATGTAGAGGGAGCTTTACTCTGTATCTAACCCTGTGCTGTGCCTGTCCTGGGAGTGTTTGATGGGGACAGTGTAGAGGGAGCTTTACTCTGTATCTAGCCCTGTGCTGTACCTGTCCTGGGAGTGTTTGATGGGGACAGTGTAGAGGGAGCTTTACTCTGTATCTCACCCCGTGCTGTACCTGTCCTGGGAGTGTTTGAAGGGATAGTGTAAGTGGAGTTTTACTGCATGTAACTCCATGCTGTGTCAAACCTGAGAACTGTATTCCTATATGTAAGTGGAAACATCTCTCCATGTATCTTATCAAACCCTGTCACAATTTCAGAGATCCCTATCAGACTGCCGAGAATCATAGAATTTACAATGCAGAAGGAGGCCATTTGGCCCATCGAGTCTGAACAGGCCCTTGGAAAGAGCACCCCACTCAAGCACACATCTCCTCACCCCATCCCCTTAACCCAGTAACCCCAATTAACCTTTTTGGACACTAAGGGCAATTTATCATGGCCAATCCATCTAACCCACACATCTTTGGACTGTGGGAGGAAGCCGGAGCACCCGGAGGAAACCCACGCAGACACAGGGAGAACGTGCAGACTCCCCCCAGACAGTGACCCATGCCGGTTATCGATCCTGGGACCCTGGAGCTATGAAGCAATTGTGCTAACCACTATACTACCGCCCTGCCTGTCAGTCTTTGCTTTCCACAGACAAGGGACTCAACATTTCAATCTTTCCTGACCTTTCAATCTCATGATATTTTTCTTTGTTTTCAAGTGTCTCGAAATCCTTCTTACCATGTGGAGACGGGGCGGGTTCACAGTACTCCGTGTGGTTGTAAAGTTGATCTGACTTCCAGATACCTCTGAGGGGATGTGGTGAGAGGCTGCACAACTTTCTTCAATCGTACAGCCAGGAAGGAAAGCTGCCACCTTTGCCCCATTGGAGCCTATTCGTGACTCCCATCCCCGCACCAACGTGATAGGCTTTTGCCTGTTCTTTGAAAGATCCTAGCAATCCTCTCAGTTCCATGGAACTGCTCCCTGCTGTCCAAGAAATGGCTCTCCGCAATGTTCCCAGGCCAACGAGGGCGCGCAACAAATCGCGGCCTTTCCGGCGATGGTGTGACCATCAATTCACACGAGACAGAGAGTTGGTGAACAGTGGCTTTAATCAACTAGAACAGTGCCTGCCTGCGACTGCTCTGCTACTGAGAGCCGCCTACAGGGCAGCTGCTCTAAATACCTCCCCTCAAGGGGGCGGAGCCTGGGCGGAGCCCACAAAGGCACCAACATGATGCAAGCGGTGTAGTACAGTACACTGGTCCATAGGTGGAGCCCACATGGGCAACAACGTGATACAATGTCGTACAGTGGTGAATGGTAACCATAATACGTTCACCACACCCACCTCCTGAAAATGAACATAAGGAAAGATTCCCCACCCTCCCAATGAAAAGAACGACAATCTTTCCTCAGCACTGGAGCACCTGGTACCCAGAGTTTAAGCAGGCTGGACATTCCAGGGTGTACCTGAGGTAACGTGCGGTCACAGGCAGCCTGTTAGCCTTTCCCCCAAACTCATTCACCCCCTGGTCTTCCTGTGCCATCAGGAGCCAATGGGATCCTTTCCACGTAACATGTCCTGATTGCTGTGTCCCTGGTCTCACTCCACCGCCGGCCCATCCAATATACACACCCGAGAAACAAAAGCCCCACATTCTCCGTCCCGCTGCCGCCTGTTTATTCAGAGAATTCTTTCCCTTCCCAAAATATATGCGGCCTGACTGGCTTCAAATGTGGTCTAACACTTCGGAACTGGGCGTCCTCCTGTAGGATATGATCATACGAATGGAATTCCTGCCAGTGTTCCACAGGGACCTCGGTTCACTTCCTAGAAAGTTTGTGAACCTCCCTCCTTGAATTAATTACAAACCACATGAAGTTTGGAAGAACCGCGCACCTCTTTGTTGAAGCAGGGAGTGTTCAGGGTTTACCGATGGACGTGAGAGCAGGGCTCAGTCGGATGGAACTTCAACCTTGGCTGCTCAAAGAGAACGGGCAATGTGACACCCCAACCTGTTTTACCTGACTTTTAAAAAAATACATCAACAACAACAGTCTGCACTTAAATAGCACCTTTAAGTTTGTAAAAACATTCAGAGGTTCTTCACAGGCAGTTTTGGAGTGGTTTCCACACCTTAGGGACCATATTAAATTTCATAGCACTTACAGTGGAAAAGGAGGCCATTCGGCCCATCAGGTCTGCACCGGCCCTGAGGAAGAGCACCCCACTTAAGGCCACACCTCCATCCTATCCCCGTAACCCAATAACCCCACTTAATCCTTTTGGACGCTGAGGGCAATTTATCATGGCCAATCCCACCTAACCTGCACATCTTTGGACTGTGGGAGGAAACCGGAGCACCCGGAGGAAACCCACACACACACAGGGAGAACGTGCAGACTCCGCACAGACAGTGACCCAAGCAGGGAATTGAACTGGGGACCCTGGAGCTGTGAAGCAACTGTGCTAACCACTGTGCTCCGGTGATGCTGATTTTGTGTCTGGTCTCTCTTGTTGCACCACCCACCCCCCCCCCCCCTTTTCTTGCTCGTATCTGGAATAGAGATTGACTAAGTGTGGGCAGCGCGGTAGCACAGTGGCATCGTGCATCGTGGCCTTGGCGATGTCGGCCTTGATGTGGTTGAAGGCCTGGAGGGCCTCAGCCGTCAGGGGTAAAACTGTGGACTGAATGAGTGGGCGGGCCTTGTCCACATAATTCGGGACCCACTGGGCGTAATACGAGAAAAACCCCAGGCATCGTTTCAGGGCCTTGGGGCAGTGGGGGAGGGGGAGTTCCAGGAGGGGGCACATGAGATCGAAGTCGGGCCCTAGGACTCCATTTTCCACTACATAGCTAAGGATGGCTAAGCAGTTGGTGCGGAACACGCATTTTTCCTTATTGTACGTGAGATTAAGGAGTTTGGCCGTATGGAAGAATTTTTCGAGGTTTACATCGTGGTCCTGGCGATCATGGCCGCAGATGGTGACGTTATCTAGGTACGGGAAGGTGGCCCGCAGTCCGTACGGTCAACCATTCGGTCCACCTCTCGCTGGAAGATCAAGACCTCATTAGTGGTGCCTAAAGGAACCCTAAGGAAGTGGTAGAGGCAGCCATCTGCTTCGAACGCAGTGTATTGGTGGTCCTCCAGGTGGATGGGGAGCTGGTGGTAGGCGGACTTCAAGTTGACTGTCAAGAAGACTCAATACTGCGCAATCTGATTGACCATATCGGATATGCGAAGGGCGGGGGGGGGGGGGTTGTGGGGGGGGTGGTACGCGTCGAGCTGCTTGTACCGATTGATGGTCTGACTGTAGTCAATGATCATCCTGCGCTTTCCCCCAGTCTTCACTACCACCACTTGAGCTCTCCAGGGGCTGTTGCTGGCCTCAATGACCCCCTCCCGCAGGAGCCGTTGGACCTCCGACCTGATGAAGGTCCTGTCCTGGGCACTGTACCGTCTGCTCCTAGTGCCGACGGGCTTACAGTCCGGGGTGAGGGTCGCAAACAGGGAGGGTGGATCAACCTTAAGGGTCGTGAGGCTTCAGACGGTGAGGGGGGGGTAGGGTCCGCTGAATTTTAAAGTAAGGCTTTGGAGGTGGCATTGAATATCCAGGCCGTGTAACAGGGCAGCATAGAGATGGGCGAGGACGTAGAGCCGGAAGTTGAAAATGAAAAATGAAGATCGCTTATTGTCACGAGTAGGCTTCAATGAAGTTACTGTGAAAAGCCCCTAGTCGCCACATTCCGGCGCCTGTCCGGGGAGGCTGGTACGGGAATTGAACCGTGCTGCTGGCCTGCTTGGTATGCTTTAAAAGCCAGCGATTTAGCCCAGTGAGCTAAACCATCCCCTGAACCCCTGAACCACTTGCTGAACTCTACGCCTTGGACGGTGAGGGTCGCGATGCAGTACCCCTGGATTTCAACGGAATGGGATCCGGAGGCCAGGGAGAGTTTCTGGGTGACGGGATGTATGTGCCGTGAGGGAGCAGCACCTCACCGTCATGGGGTGGATGAAGCTCTCTGTGCTCCCTGGGTTAAAAAGGCAGGTCGTCTCGTGCCCATCGATCTTCACCGTCGTCGTCGCGGTCGTGAGGTTGCGGGGCCGGGACTGATCCAGGGTGATAGAGGCGAGCTGCGGGGAGGTCCCAGGCTGGTCAGTGGTGGCGGAGGTAGCAGTAGGTGATGAACGGCCAGACGGGCAGGGGTCCTGAGGCGCCATCCAAAATGGCACCGAAGATGGCGGTGCCCACGGGGCGCACATGGCGGGCGGCATCAAAGATGGCGGCTCCATGGGCCGCACGTGGGGGGTGTAGAAACGCCTGGCCTGGAAACAGCAGCGACCGACCGGGCCTGGCAAACTGAAACAAAGTGTCCTTTCTTCCCACACCCGTTGCAGGTTGTGCTCCGTGCCGGGCAGCGCTGCCTGGGGTGTTTGTTCTGCCCGCAAAAATAACACTTGGGCCCCCCAGAGTTGGCTAGCTGCCGCACGGCGCAGGCTTGCTGTGAACTGAAGTCGGCAGCTGGTGGGGCCCACGATGCCCAGGAGGGTGCTGCGCAGTCGGGGGCGTAGGACTGAACGTTACGGGAGGCCACTTCTAACGAATTAGTGAGCTGACTAGTCCCCGCAAGATCGAGCGTACCCCCTCCCAGTAGCTGCTGGCGTATGCAGACCTCATGCCCGTAACGAAGGTGTCTCGGATTAAAAGTTGTGTGCTGGGCTGCCGAAACTGTCTGGCAGTCACAGTTCCTATCTAGGATCGTCAGGGCACGCAAGACATCTTCCAGAGTCTCCCCGGGGAGTTACTGTCTCGTGGCCAGGAGGTGCCTGGCGTACACTTCATTCACCGGTTTAACGTAATGTCCCTTCAGGAGCGTCATCGCTTCGGACTAGGTGGTCGCATCCCGCATGAGGGGAAAAATATCAGGGCTCACCCGTGAATAGAGGATTTGGAGCTTCTGCAAGTCCGAGGGTTCTTCAGCAGCTGCTCCGAGGTAGCCTTCGAAGCAGGCTAGCCAGTGGTCGAAGGTGGACGTGGCATTGGCTGCTTGACGGCTTAGCTGCAGGCGATCAGGCTTGATGCGGAGATCCATCGTTTAAACAATCTTATTCAATAAATTGATGCACTGTCAATTACCACAAAGACGAGAATGGTGGAACAATCGAGGCTTTATTGAACAAGACGTCGTGCCTCCTGTAGCTGGAACCAGAATGGCTGCAGCGTCGGAGAGCACACACTTTTATATGCCGCCTGCTGGGCGGAGCCAGCAGGCAGGGATGTACCATTGTACCTCTAATATACGGGCAGTACCGTAATATATATAATGTACCACTAGTGGTGACTACAACACTTTTATATGATTAAGCTTTGATTAATTAATCAATAATAATCTGTTGTGCCTGTTTGTCTAGTTCTTGGTTTCTGTCTGTACTGGCCAGCATAGCTGTTGTTCAGGCTACGTTTCTGCTTTTCACTTACTCGAGCTAGAATCCCTAAAATCTCGCCCAGAGATACTGTTCTGTGACCCTCTGGAACAAGTCGCCGAGTAATCCTACTTGGTGTTGTCACTTGAAGTGTCCAGATGGTGAAGTTTAATTGATGGACAAAACACCTGATCGATGGCAGATGAGGAGACACCGTCAGGAGTTAGGTAAAGAACCTGGATATTGCAAAGTCCGTTCAACCTTGTGGGCCCCGTGAGAGGAACTGTTAAGAGCCGGGGTTTGTTTCGTGGAAGATTGTGTCGCAAGCTTCGAGAGTCTGGAATGGAGCCAAAAAATCGGATTAACGGGACGTTGTTCCGGTGACTCAGGGAGGCAACCAGAATGGAATAGACATGCATGCATGATGGGAGGAAGGGGCCAGAAACAGAGTGACTGACTGTCTTGCCCACCCTTTGATGTTACTCAGGTAATGAATGTACTGAGTGGATGGTAACATGTCCACCAATTTGAGGAAGCGTCATGGAACAGACATTCATTTTTCCTGAAACAAAAATCTGTCTCTCTTCTCCTGATGCGTAGCGAGATTTATTTTTCCTTTCAATAAAATTACCTTTCTTCCTTTTGATATATCTTTCCCATATATATTATTTTCATACATATTATCAACATTGGTTTAGCACACTGGGCTAAAGAGCTGGCTTTTAAAGCGGACCAAGGCAGGCCAGAAGCACGGTTCAGTTCCTCTACCAGCCTCCCCGAACAGGCGCCGGAATGTGGCGACTAGGGGCTTTTCACAGTAACTTTATTGAAGCCTACTTGTGACAATAAGCGATTTTCATTTTCGTTTTTCATTTTTCATTTTTCAATATTCAATATTCAATAAATTTGTTCTTTTGACACAATACTTGTCGGAGTCACTCCTGTTAAAACCAGAGGACAGCTTCGAACTTCAGTGAAAGGAGCTCTCATGACGTCTTACAGATGCCTCAATTGCTACCTTTTCATTCTTTTTTCAATCCCTAGCCCCTCCATATCTCTGTCATCTCCTCCCGTCCTGCAACCCTCCGAGATATTTGCACTCTAATTTTGTCCTCAAGAAGATCCCCCATTTTATATGCATCGCCATTGCCAGCCCTAGCTCTGGAATTCCCTTCCTAAACCTCTCTTCCTTTCCACCTCACATTCCCAGTTTCAATCCTGTTCTTTGACGAAGCTTTTCACCAAACCTGACCTAAGGGCTCGAACTCTCCGGTCGTGAGGATTCAATTTCCCTGCCGGCAGTTTGGCGCCGCGCACAGGTCTCCCGACAGCGTGAGGCGGCCACAACGGGGAATCATATTGACAAGTGGGGGAAGGTAGAATCGTGCCACCAGCGAATGGCGCGTGGCCGAGAGGCTGGGGGGACCGGGCAAACCCGCTCTAGGGGCGAGATTCTCCACCCCGCCGCGCCACATTTCTGCCTCACCCGGCCGGCGGGATTCTCCGTTACGCCAGCCGGTCAATGGGATTCCCCATTGTGCGGAAGCCCCACGCTGTCGGGAAACCCCCGGGCGCCGGCAAAACGGAGAATCCCGCCCAATATCTCCCAATGACGTTTTGTTTGGCGTCGCTCCAGTGAAGCTTCTTTGGATGTTCTATTACTCTTAAGGTGCTATATAAATGAATTCTTCTTGCTATTGTTGCTGTTTACAAGGCTACAGGCCCAATGTTGAATTTCCATGTGCATGTTAAGCATGACAGAGCGATTCAGGCCTTGATTCATTCATACATGAGACTACGGCCTGGATTTTCATCCTCAACATGGGTTTCGAGAGTCATCTCGGCACATCTGCCTTAGGAGAATGTGCCGGAATTGACATGCTTTTTATTGAGGGGAGGGGGGGGTTTAAGGATTTGTTGGGGGGCATAGACTGGCATGGGGGCATGAGGGGCCCATGACGGTTGGTAGGAGGGCATACCATGGCTTGGGTGTGTCAAGAGGGGTTATAGGATGCGTGTGGGAGGTACACCTTCAAAAACCAATGCTTATCACCGACAATGTTGGGAGCACATGGTGTGGCCCCTTGACTGAACCAGCGCGAAGCCCTTTAAAGGCCTTGTTGAAAATTGGAAACCCGATGAATGGATTTGACAATCTTGGGATCGGGTCCTGGCCCCCAATTTAACCCTGCACTTGAGTCAGAAGATGGCCCTAATTGCCTGTGCAAAGCAGTTTAAATTTCTTCTTAATCTACCCTGCCGTAAGGAGGTTAATTCCAGCTTCTCAAGTCTCTCCACATAAATTAGCACAATCACTCAATGTTCAGCCAGAAGGAGACCCATTAACCTGTCAGGGCAACTCGGGTAGGGCAGTATAGAACTTAGGGGAATGGGAACAGGAAGAGCCCATGATGATGTGATCATCATTGATCTTAACTTGACTCAATAAATGTGACCTTGCCAAAGGTTCTCCCACATGCTTCTAATGAATGTAATAAAACACACTCCTATACTGGCTATGATTGAGATTAACTAACACAGAGACAGGGATTTCTGCGATGAGTAACTCATCTCCTGACTCCCCAAAACCTGTCCACCATCGATAAGGCACAAGCCAGGAGTGCAATTTTTTATGCTCTCCACTTGTATGGGTGAGTGCACCTCCAACAACATTGAAGAAGCTCAACACCATCCAGGATAATGCAGTCTGCTTAATTAGGATCTCATCTACCGCCTTCAACATTCACTCACTCAGCTACAGATGCACAGTGACAGCCGTGTGTACCGTCTACAAGATTCATCACAGCAACTCACCCACACACCTTCGACAACACCTACACCTGTCATCTAAAACATAGAACAGTACAGCACGGAACAGGCCCTTCGGCTCTCGGTGTTGTGCCGAGCTTCGTCTGAAACCAAGATCAAGCTATCCCACTCCCTGTCATTCTGGTGTGCTCCATGTGCCTATCCAATAACCGCTTGAAAGTTCCTAAAGTGTCCCACTCCACTATCACAGCAGGCAGTCCATTCCACACCCTAACCACTCTCTGAGTAAAGAACTTACCTCGGACATCCCTCCTATATCTCCCACCCCGAAACTTATAGTTATGCCCCCTTGTAACAGCTACATCCACCCGAGGAAATAGTCTCTGAACGTCCACTCTATCTATCCCCCTCATCATCTTATAAAACTCTATTAGGGGGCTGTTTAGCTCACAGGGCTAAATCGCTAGCTTTGAAAGCAGGCCAGCAGCACGGTTCGATTCCCGTAACAGCCTCCTCGAACAGGCGCCGGAATGTGGCGACTAGGGGCTTTTCACAGGAACTTCATTGAAGCCTACTCGTGACAGTAAGTGATTTTCATTTCATTTAAGTCGCCTCTCATCCTCCTTCGCTCCAATGAGAAAAGCCCTAGCTCCTTCAACCTTTCCTCAAAAGACCTACCCTCCAATCCAGGCAGCATCCTGGTAAATCTCCTTTGCACCCTTTCCAATGCTTCCACATCCTTCCTATAGGGGCTGGTTTAGCTCACTAGGCTAAATCGCTGGCTTTTAAAGTAGACCAAGCAGGCCGGCAGCACGGTTCGATTCCCGTACCAGCCTCCCCGGACATGGGTCGGAATGTGGCGACTAGGGGCTTTTCACAGTAACTTCATTGAAGCCAACTCGTGACAATAAGCGATTTTTATTTCATTTTTCATTGAGGTGACCAGAACTGCACACAATACTCCAAATGTGGTCTCACCAGGGTCCTGTACAGTTGCAGCATAACCCCGCAGCTCTTCAACTCAAGCCCCCTGTTAATAAACGCGAAAACACTTTAGGCCTTCTTCACGGCTCTATCCACTTGAGTGGATCTCCACCACCTCGAAACCCCACCGCCTGGAGGCTTCCCTCTCAGCCACTCACCATCCTGACTTGGGAATATATCGCCATTCTTGCACTGTCGCGGGGTGAAAATCCTCGAACTCCCCGCCGAGCAGAATGGTGGACGTACCTACACCATTTGGACTGCAGTAGTTCAAGAAGGCAGCTCACAACCACCTTCTGATGGTGAATTAAGGATGGGAAATAAATGTTGGCCCAGCCAGCGAAGCCCAATGAAAAAATGAAAAAGAAAGACATTTAACATTGAGTTGGGCTGATGTATTTGCCTTCGGAGTGAATTCCACCTCCCAAAGTTTTAAACCATTAAATACCCTTTCTTTCCAAAATTAGCAGCAGACAAACAAGTTATGAAACAGGCTCAACGCTTTCAACCTGAGACGTATTGCTTGTGAATTTTTCCTCATTTCAAATGCTTACTGGCTGTAATGTTTGGAGCAGATTCCTGCACAAACTATTGGAAAGTTTCAGATTAGATTTACTCCGTCTGTCTGTCGATAGCTGCGAGGAAAAGAAGGGCTTGTAATTATGCTGAACGCTATTTTTAGCCGCCGCTTCCTATTAGCATTTAAAAGTCAATGTGCCATACTTCAACAAAGGAAATTGGATTGGATTGGATTGGATTGGATTAGATTGGATTTGTTTATTGTCACGTGTACCGAGGTACAGTGAAAAGTATTTTTCTGCAAGCAGCTCAACAGATCATTCAGTACATTGGAAGAAAGGGAATTGAACAGAATTCAAGAAAGTACATGAGAATACATAATAGGGCTACACAATATATACAATGTAACTACATAAGCATTGGGCTTAGAAATAAACTAGTTAGCTGATTAACCAATGTGGTTAACCGTGTCTAACACTGGGTAATGGTGATGAGCAATATCAAAATGGCTGCATGGAAGTTGTGGGATTTAAATCAAACCATCCAATACTCCAGTGTGAAATAGCTGAGGATGTGGGTCGGGGCATATACCAAAAACTGGAAGGGGTGCATAGCCAAGGACAAAGCGAGACTGGAGCCATGGCAGTGCCACACCCTCTCTATTATGGATAAGAACCTGGTCAGCAGGTCAGAGGTGCTGACAATGTTGCGCATCGTGGGACTGGTTTGGCTCACGTCGCCGCCCACCCGCCCCCCTCTCACTGGGCCAGTTCGGTGCCTGTAGAATACTGAGCCAGTTAGGGGTCTATAGAATACTGAGCCAGTCAGGGGTCTATAGAATACTGAGCCAGTTATGGGCCTATAGAATACTGAGCCAGTTAGGGGTCAATAGAATACTGAGCCAGTTAGGGGCCTATAGAATACTGAGCCAGTCAGGGGTCTATAGAATACTGAGCCAGTTAGGGGTCTATAGAATACTGAGCCAGTTAGGGGCCTATAGAATACTGAGCCAGTCAGGGATCTATAGAATACTGAGCCAGTTAGGGGCCTATAGAATACTGAGCCAGTCAGGGATCTATAGAATACTGAGCCAGTCAGGGGTCTATAGAATACTGAGCCAGTTAGGGGCCTATAGAATACTGAGCCAGTCAGGGATCTATAGAATACTGAACCAGTCAGGGGTCTATAGAATACTGAGCCAGTTAGGGGCCTATAGAATACTGAGCCAGTTAGGGATCTATAGAATACTGAGCCAGTCAGGGATCTATAGAATACTGAGCCAGTCAGGGCTCTATAAAATACTGAGCCAGTCAGGGGTCTATAGAATACTGAGCCAGTCAGGGATCTATAGAATACTGAGCCAGTTAGGGATCTATAGAATACTGAGCCAGTCAGGGATCTATAGAATACTGAGCCAGTCAGGGCTCTATAGAATATTGAGCCAGTCAGGGGGTCTATAGAATACTGAGCCAGTCAGGGATCTATAGAATACTGAGCCAGTAAGGGGTCTATAGAATACTGAGCCAGTCAGGGGTCTTTAGAATACTGAGCCAGCCAGGGATCTATAGAATACTGAGCCAGTCAGGGGTCTATAGAATACTGAGCCAGTCAGGGGTCTATAGAATACTGAGCCAGTCAGGGGTCTATAGAATACTGAGCCAGTCAGGGGTCTATAGAATACTGAGCCAGTCAGGGGTCTATGGAATACTGAGTCAGTTAGGGGTCTATAGAATACTGAGCCAGTCAGGGGTCTATAGAATACTGAGCCAGTCAGGGTTCTATAGAATACTGAGCCAGTCAGGGATCTATAGAATACTGAGCCAGTCAGGGATCTATGGAATACTGAGTCAGTTAGGGGTCTATAGAATACTGAGCCAGTCAGGGGTCTATAGAATACTGAGCCAGTCAGGGTTCTATAGAATACTGAGCCAGTCAGGGATCTAGAGAATACTGAGCCAGTTAGGGATCTATAGAATACGGAGCCAGTCAGGGATCTATAGAATACTGAGACAGTCAGGGGTCTATAGAATACTGAGCCAGTCAGGGATCTATAGAATACTGAGCCAGTCAGGGGTCTATAGAATACTGAGCCAGTCAGGGATCTATAGAATACTGAGTCAGTCAGGGGGTCTATAGAATACTGAGCCAGTCAGGGGTCTATAGAATACTGAGCCAGTAAGGGGTCTATAGAATACTGAGCCAGTCAGGGGTCTATAGAATATTGAGCCAGTCAGGGGGTCTATAGAATACTGAGCCAGTCAGGGATCTATAGAATACTGAGACAGTCAGGGGTCTATAGAATACTGAGCCAGTAAGGGGTCTATAGAATACTGAGCCAGTCAGGGGTCTATAGAATATTGAGCCAGTCAGGGGTCTATAGAATACTGAGCCAGTCAGGGATCTATAGAATACTGAGACAGTCAGGGATCTATAGAATACTGAGCCAGTTAGGGGTCTATAGAATACTGAGTCAGTTAGGGGTCTATAGAATACTGAGCCAGTCAGGGGTCTATAGAATACTGAGCCAGTCAGGGGTCTATAGAATACTGAGCCAGTCAGGGGTCTATAGAATACTGAGTCAGTTAGGGGTCTATAGAATACTGAGCCAGTCAGGGATCTATGGAATACTGAGCCAGTCAGGGGTCTATAGAATACTGAGACAGTCAGGGGTCTATAGAATACTGAGACAGTCAGGGGTCTATGGAATACTGAGTCAGTTAGGGGTCTATAGAATACTGAGCCAGTCAGGGATCTATAGAATACTGAGCCAGTCAGGGGTCTATAGAATACTGAGCCAGTCAGGGATCTATAGAATACTGAGCCAGTCAGGGGTCTATAGAATACTGAGCCAGTCAGGGGTCTATAGAATACTGAGCCAGTTAGGGGTCTATAGAATACTGAGCCAGTCAGGGATCTATAGAATACTGAGCCAGTCAGGGGTCTATAGAATACTGAGCCAGTCAGGGGTCTATAGAATACTGAGCCAGTCAGGGGTCTATAGAATACTGAGCCAGTCAGGGGTCTATAGAATACTGAGCCAGTCAGGGATCTATAGAATACTGAGCCAGTCAGGGGTCTATAGAATACTGAGCCAGTTAGGGGTCTATAGAATACTGAGCCAGTCAGGGATCTATAGAATACTGAGCCAGTCAGGGGTCTATAGAATACTGAGCCAGTCAGGGGTCTATAGAATACTGAGCCAGTCAGGGGTCTGTAGAATACTGAGCCAGTCAAGGGTCTATGGAATACTGAGCCAGTCAGGGGTCTATAGAATACTGGGCCAGTCAGGGATCTATAGAATACTGAGCCAGTCAGGGGTCTATAGAATACTGAGCCAGTCAGGGATCTATAGAATACTGAGCCAGTCAGGGGTCTGTAGAATACTGAGCCAGTCAGGGGTCTGTAGAATACTGAGCCAGTCAAGGGTCTATGGAATACTGAGCCAGTCAGGGGTCTATAGAATACTGAGCCAGTCAGGGGTATTCAAAGAACAAATAAAATTGCAGAATAAAAGAAAATTACTGCGGATTCTGGAAACTGAAACTAAAGAGAAAATGCTGGAAAATCTCATCTGGTCCGGTATCATTTGTAGGGACAGAAAAGAGCTAATGTTTCGAGACTTGAAGACCCTTTGTCAAGGCAAATTGCAGCCCAGAACAGGGTCTTCAACCCTCCAAACCTGCACCGACCATACAGCCTGTCTGAACTAAAACCCCCGACCCTTCCGGCGACCATATCCCTCTGTTCCCATCTGTTCATGTATTTGTCAAGACGCACCTTAGAAATCACGGGCCGGGATTCTCCGACATCGAAGGGTTTCGGCGTCGTCGGGCCTCCTGGCCCAGCGATTCAGCGGCCCTGATGGAGGCCAGCACGGCCCCGGAGTGCTGCGCGCTGCTCCGGCGCCGAATGCCGGCCCTACACTCGAGGATTGGTGAACTGCTAATGTGGTCCCACTATTTAAAAAAGATTATACAGAAAAAGCAGGGAGCTCAGACCAGTGAGTCTCACGTTAGTGGTTGGGAAACTATTGGAGACAATTCTGAAGAGCGAATCTATCTCCACTTGGAGAGGGAAGGTTTGATCAGGAATAGTCAGCATGGCTTTGTCAGAGGGAGGTCATGCCTAACAAATTTGATTGCATTTTTTGAACATTTAACCAGGTGTGTAGATGAAGCTAGTGCAGTTGATGCAATTTACATGATCCAGCAAAGCCTTTGACAGGGTCCCATATGGGAGTCTTATAACATGGGTGGCACTGTAGCACAGTGGTTAGCACTCTTGATTCACAGCGCCAGGGTCCCAGATTCGATTCCCGGCTTGGGTCACTGAAATGAAATGAAAATGGTTTATTGTCACGAGTAGGCTTCAATGAAGTTACTGTGAAAAGCCCCTAGTCGCCACATTCCGACGCCTGTTCGGGGAGGCTGGTACGGGAATTGAACCGTGCTGCTGGCCTGCCTTGGTCTGTTTTCAAAGCCAGCGATTTTGCCCAGTGTGCTAAACAGCCCCTGGCTGTGCAGAGTCTTTACGTTCTTCCCTTGTCTGCGTGGGTTTCCTCCGGGTGCTCCAGTTTCCTCCCACAAGTCCCGAAAGACGTCTTAGTTAGGTAATTTGGACATTCTGCCCTCTGTGTACCAAAACAGGCGCCGGAATGTGGCGACTAGGGGCTTTTCACAGTAACGTCATTGCAGTGTTAATGTAAGCCTACTTGTGACAATAAAGATTATTAAAGAAGTTAAATGCACATGGGATACAGGGCACCCAAAGAGAAAATGCTGGAAAACCTCAGCAGGTCTGGCAGCATCTGTAGGTAGAGAAAAGAGCTGACGTTTCGAGTCCAGATGACCCTTTGTCAAAGCTTTGTCAAAGGGATACAGGGTAATTTGATAACGTGGATTCAAAATTGGCTTAGCTGTAAGAGACAGAGGGTGATGACAGATGACTGCTTCAGTGACTGGAAGCCAAGGTCCAGTGGCGTATCACAGGGATCTGTTCTGGGTCTCCTATTATTTGTCATTTATATAAATGACATAGATGACTATGACGGGGTAGGATCAGTACATTTGCAGATGACATAAAGATCGGTCGGGTGGTTAACAGTGAGGTTGAGTATCATGAGTTACAGGAAGTGGCAGATGGAATTTAATCCTGAAAAGTGTGGGTGATTAATTTTGGAAGGAGTAGTGTGACAAGGAAGTATTCAATGAATGGCATGAGACTGAGAAGTTCCAAGGAACAAAGAGACCTTCCTGTCTGTCCTGGCTGCAAGAGTTAGCGAGCTTCTCATGAATACATATTTAATAAGCTGCAAGATCAGCCGTGGCCAGCCGTCCTGTCTACCCCACTCTTGCCCCCCAACCATGGTAGAAATTGTAGTTGAAAGCTCTGGTATCTAAAGGATTAATATGGGACTGAGTACAGTACCGCCCATTAGTGATGTAAGAAGGCACATGACCTAAAGCCTGGGCAGTCGAGGGATCGGCAGCAAAATATAAGGACCTAAAACGGGGTCCTCTCCATCCCTTTATCCTTTACTGCAAGTAGGTACATAGTTCAGTAATGCTAATATTATGTGCAACTTCAACATGTCTGTTTCATGGTGCTCAAGCAGTGCACACCCCAGGAAAGGCAGATCAGGAATCACTTCAAATTCTACACCCACCACTGAATGTCAGCTCAGGAACGGAAGATCTGTGCCTCATTTTACTCTCTCTGTGATGAATGTAGAATTTGTTGTACATTATATTTTATATCTGTGGCAGTAATGTTATTAAAAGCCTGGGTTAAGGTATATATTTGTTGTCATAATATCATTAAAGAATCTATGTTACGGTATCCAGACTGTGTGTTTGCTAAAGATATAAGGAAGAAATCATAAAAGGTGACTTTGCAGTTTGCCACAGGATTTGAATCTGACAAGACAGAAGGATTTTAAGTTGATCAGCAGCTTTGCCAAGCACTGCTAGGTTGAGCAGAAGTGTACAGGACTTGCTCTTGAAAGAAACTCTCCGAAGATCTCTGCACACACAGCTAAGCAAGTAATGTGTCAGTTAACTTTATTTATAAGTGGCATTTGAACTGTATTGGATTGCCTAATTGGAGTTAGTAGCAGCTATAAAAAGTAAGTTCCAATTTTTCCTTTTGTTTAAGAACTGTTTAAATGATAATTTTCTTTGATATCAATGTGGTTAATTCTGTACTTAAATTCAAGTTTGTTTTCGCTTGAAAGATACCTATGGGTCCGATGCATCATTCCTGAGGTGAAGTATCCTTTTCTCACAGTTTTCAAATAAAAAAATATTATTCGGAGTTCTGATCCGGTATCCCAACAAATGTTGGGGTCTGGTCTATTATCCTAACAAATGTTGGGGTCTGGTCCGATATCGTAACAAATGTTGGGGTCCGGTTGGGTATCCTCACATCTCTCACAAGGAGAAACAAATTTGCCAGGGCCACCCTACTGAACTCTGGTTTTAGATCTAAACACCTCCATTCGGTCACCTCTCAACCTCTTCTTTTCTAGGGAACAGCACCTAGCTTGTTCAGCCTTTCCTGACAGTTAAAACTCTTAATTGACAGCCATAACTAATGAATAAAGTGCAGCAGTCATTTTTACACAACTCTTACGTACAGGGTCAGTATAACAGTGGAGAAAAACATGTGCTCTCTTTGTAAGGATTTCACCCTGCAGGTTTTGTGTAGGTTCAGTTGTGGAATGGTTAATTAAGTATATTGTGAAGAATTGCCAAATGCTCACTTCTGTCTGAAAGGCCTCATTACAACCAAATGGGGAAATGAAGTTATCCGGAGCAGACAGCACATACGCGTCCAGAGAAAACATTCCCAGGGTTTGATGTGTTTCCCAAGATTTGTAGGACTGACTGTTATTACCTTGAGGTGGCCAGCCCAGTTTTCACTGAGCGTCATTATTTAAAGGTCATTTTGAAAAACAATTCTACTTGTCGGACTCAGTTTGCCTCTTGTGTAATATGACCACGGGCTTTGAGACAAAGAAATCCTGTGAACATGCCATTATGTACCAGGGGTTAGCTTGGCTCCGTAAATAGGAACCTCGCTGTTTTGTTGGGAGCGAAAAAGCCTCTTGGAATAACTTACTCAGGATTTTTGGATTCCATGAAAGGACAGCTCCCTGTCTGGGAATCTCCCAAGCTGGGGTAGCAGTCCCCTCATATAGGCCTCTAGAGAGATTGACCGGGATTCTCCCCTACCCGGCGGGGCGGGGGGGTCCCGGCGTGTTGGAGTGGCGTCAACCACTCAGGCGTTGGGCTGCCCCAAAGGTGCGGAAGTCTCCCCACCTTTAGGGGCCAAGCCCTCACAATGAAGGGCTAGGCCCACGCCGGAGTAGTTCCCACTCCGCCGGCTGGCGTGAACGGTCTTTGGCGCCACACCAGCGGGGGCCGAAAGGACTTCGCCGACCGGCGTAAGTCCACGCATGCGCCGGACCGCAGCGGCTGCTGATGTCATACCGGCGCATACCGGCAAAGGCAGAAGAAAAAGACTGCCCCCACGGCACAGGCCTGACCGCCGATCGGTGAGCCCCGATCGCGGGCCAGGCCACCGTGGGGGCACCCCCCCCCCGGGATCAGATCACCCCCCCCCCCCCCCACCCCAGGACCCCGGAGCCCGCCCGCTCAGCCAATCCTGCCGGTCAGGTAGGTGGTTTAAACTACGTCGGCGGGAGAGGCCTGTCAGCAGCGGGACGTCGGCCCATCGCGGGCCGGAGAATCGCCGCGGGGGGGGCCCGCCAACCGGCGCATGGGGCCTGCCAATCGGTGAGCCGCGATTCCCGCTCCCGCCGAATCTCGGGGAGCGGAGGATTCGGGACACGGCGGGGGCGGGATTGACGCCGGCCCCGGGCGATTCTCTGACCCCCTGGGTGGTCGGAGAATCCCGCTCCATTCATAGCTAAAACTCTCCAGCCCAGGCAGCATCCTGGTACATCTCCACTGCACCCTTCTATACTGATGGACTTTGTGATTGGAGATGTGTAGGGATACAATCATAGAGGTCGACAGCGCAGAAAAGGCACGTCGGCCCTTTGCCTTGGCATCGTAAGTGCACACCTAAACACTTCTTAAATGATATGAGGGTCTCTGCCTCCACCATCCTATCAGGCAACGAGTTCCATACTCCCACCACACCCTGGATGAAAATGTTTTTCCTTATATCCCCACTAAACCTCCTGCCTCTTATCTTACATCTGATCAATTCCCTTGGTCATTGATCCTCCTCCAAGGGGAAAAGTTTCTTCCTGTCCGCTCTATCTATGTCCCTCAATTTTACACATCCCAATTATGCCCCCCCCCCCCCCCCCCCCCCCCCCCCCCCGTCGCCTTAGTCTCCTCTGCTCCAAGGAAAACAACTCCAGTCTCTCTTCATAGCTAAAACTCTCCAGCCCAGGCAGCATCCTGGTACATCTCCACTGCACCCTTTCCAGTGCTATGGCACCCTCCCTGTAATGTGGGTTCTCGAATTACACACAATACTCTAGCTGTGGCCTAACCAACATGTTATACAGTTTCAGCATAACCTCCCTGCTCTGTATGCCTCAGCTAATATAGGCAAGTATACCATATCCTTCTTAACCATGTACATCAAGGTCCTTCTGATCCTCGATGCTTCCCAGGGTCCTGCAGTTCAACATGTGTTCCCTGCCCAAGTGCAAATTGAATTCCATTTGCCACTGATCAGCCCATCTGACCAGCCCATCCATATCCTCCTGTAATCTACGGCTATCCTGCTCACTATTTACCACCCCACCAATTTTTGTATCATCTGCAAACTTACTGATCAACCCACCTACATTCCAATCCAAATCATTTGTATAAACCACAAACAGCAAGGGCCCCAACACTGATCCCTGCGAGACCCCACTGGACACAGGCTTCCAGTCAGAAAAACACCCCTCGACCATCACCCTCTGCTTCCTGCCACTCAGCCAATTCTGCATCAAATTCGCCAAAGTTGCTCGGATCTTATGGCCTCTTACCTTTGCCATCAGTCTCCCATGTGCATAGGAACATAGGACCATAGGAAGTAGGAGCAGAAGTAGGCAATTCAGCCATGGTTGATCTCTTCCTGGTCTCAAATCCACCTCTCCACTGGTTCTCCATATCCCTTTGACCCATTAAAAAAATCAGAAATATATCTATCTCCTTCTTGAAACTATTTAATAATAATCACTTATTGTCACAAGTAGGCATCAATGAAGTTACTGTGAAAAGCACCAGTGACTCAGATTCCACTGTACTATGGGGCAGCGAGTTCTATAAATTCACTACCCTCTGCGAGAAGTAGTTCCTCCTCATCTCAGTTCTGAATGAAAAAAAAATGAAATGAAATGAAAATTGCTTATTGTCACAAGTAGGCTTCAAGGAAGTTACTGTGAAAAGCCCCTAGTCACCACATTCCAGCGCCTGTTCGGGGAGGCTGGTACAGAAATTGAACCATGCTGCTGGCCTGCCTTGGTCTGCTTTAAAAGCCAGCAATTTAGCCCAGTGTGCTAACCAGTCCCCCAATCTACTGCCTGGCAACCTATATCTGTGACCTTTTGTTTTAGCTGTGACCTTTTGTTCTAGATACCTGGACACCTCTATACACCATCATGTGGCACCTTATCAAAAGCCTTGCTGAAGTCCAAGTAGACTACGTCTAATTTATTTCCCTAATCTGCACACCTGGTCACCTCTTTGATACATTCAATCAAGTTGGTCAGACATGACCTCCCCCTAACAAAACCACGTTGACTGTTCTTGATTAGTCCCTACCTCTCCAAATGTAAATGAATCGTGTCTCTCAGAATTCCTTCCACAACTGATATTATACTGGCTGGCCTGTAGGAGGAAGGAGGGTGTTTATTTGCCAAGAGAGGAACAGTGTTTCAGACATCAGAGGACCTATCTGCGTTTCTACAAATAGTATTTATACTGGGCCTGGTTTAGCACAGTGAGCTACTCAGCTGGCTTGTAATGCAGAGCAAGGCCAGCAGCGCGGGTTCAATTCCAGTACCGGCCTGCCCGAACAGGTGCCGGAATATGGTGACGAGGGGCTTTTCACAGTAATTTCATTGAAGACTACTTGTGACAATAAGCTATTATTATTATTATTAAGGGATTCACTTGGGTAGACAGATGGTGCCTAATTTTACACCTCAGGAGAAACTTCACACCTCTGACAATGTAACACTTCTTCAACTAGATTACAGTCAATGGAAAGTAAAGTCCAGTCTGTCTTCTCCCGAAAGGATTATGGTTAAAAAGATCCCGAAAGATATCTGTGGGGCAGTAATTGATATTTGCAGAAGCACAGGTCATTGGACTAGTAGTCTAGTAACCAGAGACCCAGGGTAATGCTCTGGGAACCTGAAATGAAATGAAATGAAAATCGCTTATTGTCACGAGTAGGCTTCAAATGAAGTTACTGTGAAAAGCCCTTAGTCGCCACATTCCGGTGCCTGTTCAGGGAAGCTGGTACGGGAATCGAACCGTGCTGCTGGCCTGCCTTGGTCTGCTTTAAAAGCCAGCGATTTAGCCCTGTGCTAAACAGCCCCTAGCCCTGTGCTAAACAGCCCCATCAAACCTAGGTTTGATGGTGAAATTTCAATTCAATAAAAATCTGCAATTCAAAATCTAATGATGATCATGAAACCATTGTCGATTGTTATTTAAAAAATAATCTGTTTTTTTGGGTCAGCATTTATTTCAGATCCCAAATTGCCCTTCAGCCACATTGTTGTGTGTCTGGAGTCACATGTAGGTCAGACCAGGTAAGGACGGCAGATTTCCTTCCCTAAAGGACATTAGTCAACCAGATGGGCCTTTACATAGAAACATAACAACATCGAAAATAGAAGCAGGAGGAGGCCATTCAGCCCTTCGAGCCTGCTCCGCCATTCATTATGATCATGGATAATCAGCAAGTTCAATACCCTGATCCTCCCTCCCCCCCATAAACCCTTTAGCCCCAAGAGCTATATCTAATTCCTTCTTGAAATTACACATTTTGGTCTCAACTACTTTCTGTGGTAGCAAATTCCACAGATTCACCACACTCTGGGTGAAGTAATTTCTCCTCACCTCAGTCCTAAAAGGTTTACCCCTTATCCTCAAACTATGGCCCCTAGTTTTGGAGTCTCGCACCATCAGGAAAATTCTTTCTGAATCTACCCTGTCTAATCCTGTTAGAATTTTGTAAGTTTCTATGAGATCTCGGGCGGCATGTGGCACTGCTGCCTCACGGCGCTGAGGACCCGGGTTCAAATCCCAGCCCTGGGTCACTGTCTGTGTGGAGTTTTCACATTCTCCCCGTGTGTGCATGGGTTTTACCCCCATAACCCAAAGATGTTCAGAGTAGGTGGATTGGCCATGCTAAATTGCCCCTTAATTGGAAAAAAAAATTGGGTACTCTAAATTTATTTTAAAAAAAGTTTCTGTGAGATCCCCTCTCACTCTTCTAAACTCCAATGAATAGAATCCAAACCGATTTAGTTTCCCTTCATATTCCCTTCCCGCCATCCAGCAATCAGCTTGATATCTTTCAATCTTTCACGGGAAGTGTGCGTTGCTGGCTGGGCCAACATTTAGTGCCTTTCAAATCCCGAGGGCATTTAAAGGTTAACCATACCGGGCAGCACGGTAGCACAAGTGGATAGCACTGTGGCTTCACAGCGCCAGGGTCCCAGGTTCGATTCCCCGCTGGGTCACTGTCTGTGCGGAGTCTGCACGTTCTCCCCGTGTCTGCGTGGGTTTCCTCTGGGTGCTCCGGTTTCCTCCCACAGTCCAAAGATGGCAGGTTAGATGGATTGGCCATGATAAATTGCACTCAGTGACCCAAAAGGTTAGGAGGGGTTATTGGGTTACGGGGATAGGGTGGAAGTGAGGGCTTAAGTGGGTCGGTGCAGACTCGATGAGCGAATTGTCTCCCTCTGCACTGTATGTTCTATGTTCTATAAACCTTCGCTGCACTCCCTCCATAGCAAGAACATCCTTCCTCAGAAAAGGACACCAAAACTGCAGACAATACTCCAGGTGTGGCCTCACCAATGCCCTGTATAATTGCAGTAAAACACCTCTGTTCCTCTACTCAAAGCCTCTCGCTATGAAGGCCAACATACCATTTGCCTTCTTTACTGCCTGCTGTACCAGTGCGCTTACTTTCAGCAACTGATGCACGAGGACACCAATATCTCACTGAGTATCCATCTCTCTCAATTTACACCCATTCAAATAATAATCTGCCTTCCTATTTTTGCTACCGAAGTGGATAACCTCACATTTATCCACATTATACTGCATCTGCCATGCATGTACCCACTCACTCAGCCTGTCCAAATCCCACTGAAGCCTCTCTGCACCCTCTTCACAGCTCACCCTCCCACCCAACTTTGTATCATCTGCAAATTTGGAGAGAATACATTTAGTTCCCTCGTCCAAATCATTAATATGTAATAATAACCTTTTATTGTCACAAGTATGAAGTTACTGTGAAAAGCCCCCAGTCGCCACATTCCGGCGCCTGTTCAGGTAAACTGGTACGGGAATTGAACTCGCGCTGCTGGCCTTGTTCTGCGTCACAAACCAGTTATCTAGCCCACTGAGCTAAAGCAGCCCTAATATATAATATGAACAGTTGGCGTGAAAAAACAGATCCCTGCAGTACCCCACACGTCACTGTCTGCCAATCGGAAAGAGACCCATTTATTCCAACCTTTTGCGTCCTGTCTGTGAACCAGCTTTCTCTGCATCTCAAGACACTACCCATAATCCCAAGCACTTTACATATTAATCTGCTTTATGAGACCCTGTTGAAAGCCTTCTGAAAGTTGAAATAAACCACGTCCACTAGTTCTTCCAGGTCAACTCTACTGGATGCATCTTCAAAACATTCCAGTAGATGTGTCAAGCATGAGATCCTTTTTGTAAATCCATGCTGACTCTGTCTGATTAAACCACTGCTTTCCAAATGCTGTGCAATGAAATCCTTGATTTTGGACTGCAGCAACTTCCCTACTCGATGCAATAGGCTCCGGTCTATAGTTCCCTATAGTTTTCTCTCCACCTCACTTTTTTAATAGCGGGGTTACATTCCCTACCTTCCAATCTGTAGGAACCATTCCAGAGTTCAAAGCATTTTGGAAAATGACCACCAATGGATCTATTATTTCTAGGGCTCTGAGATGAAGATTATCAGGCCCTGGAAACGTGTTTGCCTTCAATCCCATTAATTTCCCCCAAAACATTTCTTTACTACTCCTTACGACAATCTTTCACGGGAAGTGTGCTTTGCTGGCTTGGCCGACATTTATTGCCTTTCAAATCCAGAGGGCATTTAAAGGTCAACCACATTGCTGTGGGTCTGGAGTCACATGTAGGCCAGACCGGGTAAGGACGGCAGATTTCCTTCCCTAAAGAACATTAGTGAACCAGATGGGTTTTTATGACAATCGACAATGGTTTCACGGTCATTATTTAGGTTTTCAATTCCAGGTTTAAATTGAATTCAAATTTCACCACTGCCATGGTGGGATTTGAACCCAGGTCCCCACAGGATTCCTCTGGGTCTCTAGATCGTCGAGTGACAATATCAATACACCACTGCCTCCCCTTCTCATATGACTCTAACATTTAACCCTAACAGGAAATGGAGAGGCGGGGAGGGTGGAGTTGTTCAATTGTTTTCTCTCCCTTACCCAATGGTCAATGATAGCACCCTTACTGTTGGTCTCAGACTGAGACTTGCAAACAATATGTGGGCCTGGGATCTTCCTGGGCCACCAGCTAAACAACCATTTGATTTGATTTGATTTGATTTATTGTCACACGTACTGAAGTACAGTGAAAAGTATTTTTCTGCGGCCGAGGGAACGTACACAGTACGCACATAGTAGGCACAAGAATGATCAACAGAGAACATTGACAAATGGTACATTGACGAACAGTGATTGGTTACAGTGCGGAACAAGGGGCCAAACATGAGGAAGAGCAGCGTAGGGTGTCGTGAATGGTGTTCTTACAAGGAGCAGCAGAGGACGTCGTGAATAGTGTTCTGACAGAGAAGTTCATGAAATGAACTTCGAAGTTTCCCCATCAAGAGTCTCATTTGCAAGGCATGTTCTCATTCACATGGTCTGTGGGCTTCCCACTCTGCACAGATACAAACATTGGATTGGAGCCTGAGGTCGTGTGGAAACCTGCATGAGGTAATTCTCTGGGATTCACAAGATCCTGATGGCATCATATTCCTCTCTCTGGCTTGCTTTCTCCCAGGACCATCTAATTGATTGTGTAAAGTCAATCCACAAAGTATAGATTTATAAACATTAGCAATGGAAGGCACACATTCACGTCAACACCAAGGAATGCGTCAATTCTGCTTGATGGCTCCCAAGGTAATTTTGGGGGCATAGGGGAGAGTGAGGTGGACAAATTAATCCCCGAGTATTCCCAACCCAAGTTATGACCTCACATCCATTTGAAGATGAAGGATAGAGATTCCAAGTAAAAGAACAATTCTTCATTTTCACCCAGGCCAGGGGTCATGGCAACAGAGGGAGTGAATGAATCAGCAGAAATTGGCTTTCAGAAGCTATATATCACAATTAAACACTTTAGTTATTCTACGTCCACATTCTGGTCTGAAAATCTAGACTAATTACAAACTCTTTAGTTCCAGTAGGGCTGCTAAATAAATCAAACATTTCCATCTGCCATACCATCATAATGGTTACTGGGGCAACCAATTTGGGATTACAATTCTGTGCAGCTAATGTGTCCCACCATACATTTAATCTGGCACTGCACAGGCAGACAGGGCCTCAATTTAGGCCGACACTCCGGCTTCCATCAAGGATCTGCTGCATGGTTAAAAATGGCTGCATTGTGATGGGATTTTAAATGGAGTCTGTGGTTTAAATGGGCACGTGGTCAGACAACGTGTTCCTGCTCTTGTTCCGTGTTTGGTAGCAAATACCACCAAAACACACCTCAATGAGCCCTGCTCAGCAACACCTCAAATCTGTCCAGAACCAGAGCCTCCTCTCTGTCTCTGCAAACTCTGAAAACTCCTCCAGACCGACAACTCACCGACAGCATTGCATTCCTCCAACCGTGGCCTCTTGTCCCTCCTCAAGTGCGTACACTGTTGGCCGTACCTTCCACTGCCTGGACCCTAATCTCTGGATTCACTCTGCCTCTTCACCACCCCACCTCCCCCTCTCCTCCTTAAAACCTATTTCTTTGTCCAGGCTCCCAACTCCCCCCCCCCACCCACCCCCAATTAAGGGGCAATTTAGTGTGGCCAATCCACCTAATGGAGAATATGCAAACTCCACGCGGACAGTGACCCGGGGCCGAGATCAAACCTGTGACCTCGGCGCCGTGAGGAAGCAGTGCTAACCACTGTGCCACTGTGCCGCCCTGACCAGGCTTTTGATCCTCTGCCCTATCTCCATTTGCAGCTCCATTGCGCCGGGCGCATGGGGCTGTCACGGGCAAGGCCAACATTTATTGTCCATCCCTAATTGCCCTCAAGACTGGGGTGTGAGATATTTTCTGGAATTGCATATGAAACAACCAATTAGGAGCAGGAGTTGGCCATTCAGCCCCTCGATCCCGCTTCGTCATTCAATACGATCATTCCTGATCTCCTCTCGGTCTCAACTCCACTTTCCTGCCCGTTCTCCGTAATCCTTCAACCCGTTACTGATTAAAACTTTGCCTATCTCCTTAAATTTACTCACTGCCCCGGCACTGTCAATTTTCTCACTGTCCATCGCACTCTTTGATGGTGAATTCTACAGATTCACGACCCTTTAAGAGAAGTAATTTCTCCTCACCTCTGTTTTAAATCTGCTACCCCTGATCTTATGACCACTCGTTCTAGATTTCTCACAAGAAGGAGCATCCACTCTACATCTAGATTGTCACTAAATTTAATCATCTTATGTACCTCAATTTAATCTCCTCTCATTCTTCTGAACTCTAGAGAGTATAGTGTTATGGGCCAGAGTTTAGAGAACCCCAAAGTGTATCATGGAGTTCACCTGACTCACAACTTTTAATAGATTGTGGTTATTGGGAGCACACGGCCCACTCTACAGGTGTGATACAGCAGAAATGGAAAAGTATTTTTTTAAAGAAAAACAATGTTTATTCTATGAACTCAAGTTAACCTTTTTAAAACATACAGTGAACATCTTAGCAACAATTAATTCAAATACAACCCCCAAAGAATACAACACTAAGTAAGCCTCAAGCTGTCCTTTTAACAACCATAAGACATAAAACTTTTAACAGAAGCACATCAGGTTAAAGTCACTACTGAGAGCAGTTATTAGTTTTAAATCACCAAAGGATCGATTTACAGTTTTTAGATTACAGAGAGAGAGACTAATACCCCTTCTGGCTGTTACTGCAGCTATCCAGCTCTGAAAACTAAACTAAAACACACCCTGCAGCAAACAACCCAAAATGAAAGTAAAAAGCTGACAGAGCCCAGCTCCACAAACCCTCTGACATCACTGCAGTAATAAACACCTATTTCTTTTTTTTTACATAGAATTTACAGTGCAGAAGGAGGCCATTTGGCCCATCGAGTCTGCACCGGCTCTTGGAAAGAGCATCCTACCCAAGGTCAACACCTCTACCCTATCCCCATAACCCAGTAACCCCACCCAACACTAAGGGCAATTTTGGACACTAAGGGCAATTTATCACGGCCAATCCACCTAACCTGCACATCTTTGGACTGTGGGAGGAAACCGGAGCACCCGGAGGAAACCCACGCAGACACGGGGAGGATGTGCAGACTCCGCACAGACAATGACCCAGCGGGGAATCGAATCTGGGACCCTGGAGCTGTGAAGCGATTGTGCTATCCACTATGCTACCGTGCTGCCCTCACTATAGATATTTATATACACACCCTCCGTGTAGGCCACCCCCCGGAGTTGAATCCCTCCCCCCCCCCCACCCCTCCCCCGCACTAGGACGGCTCCCACAGCCAGAACGGCGATATCCCACCGGGTGGGACCACACGTGAACCACTCCGGCGGGATTCCTAGGGCACATGGCCCATCAACCATTCAGAAATAGCCGTGGGGGTCGCTTTCAACAGCCCCCGACCGGCGCTGCGTCGACCATGCGGTCGTGATTGCAACCAGAGAATCAGCGGCCCGGCCCCAGGGCGGTGAATTCTGGCCTTTATGCGCTTCAATAAGATCACTTCCCATTCTTCTGAACTCCAATGGATGCATGCCCAACCTGCCCAGTCTTTCTCATATCAAAACCTCCACATCTCAGAAATCAATCAAGTTTACCTTCTCTGATATCCTTTCAATAAGGAGACCAAGACTGCACACAGTACTCCAGCTCTGGTCTCACCAATGCCCTGTAATCACTGCACTAAAACATCCCTACTTAAATATTCCATTCCCATTTGCAATAAACACAACATTTCATTTGCTTTTTGAAGCAACTGATGCACCTGCATACTAACTTCTTGTGATTCATGTATCAGGACACCCAGGTCCCTCTGCATCACTCAATTCTGCAATCTCTCTCTATTTAGATTTTTTTTATTCTTCCTGCCAAAATGGACAAGTTGACATTTTCCCACATCATGCCTCATTAGCCAAATGTTTGACTACTCACTTAATCTCTTTGCAGACTCCTTGGGCGGGATTCTCTGATCCTGAGGCTAAGTGTTGATGCCGTTGTAAACTCCATCACGTTTCCCAACAACGTCAAAATGGTCTCAGGATCAACGGGCGGGATACTCTCAGCCCGGGGCCGGGCCGGAGAATCGCCGCGACAGTTGCGAATCGCGCCACGCCGGCCTGACGCCGGGACGTGATTCTATGCATAGCGGAGAATCGGCGCCATTGGCGCCGGCATGGGTGGCGTGGCGCTAGTTGGGGGCTGCTCTACAGGACACCCCCCCCCCCCCCCCCCCCCGCCAATTCTCGGCCCGGGATTAAGAACATGAAAAGAAAAGGAAATAAAAGAAAATACATAATAGGGCAACACAAGGTACACAATGTAACTATACAACACCGGCATCGGATGAAGCATACAGGGGTGTTAATCTCTCATTTAGGTCAGTCCACAGGAGTCTGGTAACAGTGGGGAAGAAGCTGCAGGAGAAGAGAAACCGGGTTGTATAGATACATAAATTATTGCAATATAATAATAATCTTTATTGTTGTCACAAGTAGGCTTAACACTGCAAGGAAGTTACTGTGAAAACCCCCTAGTCGCCACATTCTGGTGCCTGTTATTATAACTGCACTACATTTGAGGTGATTCGTAAAAGGCTGAGAGGGACCCAAGAAAAACCCTTTTCATTTAGAGGGTGGTGGGCTTCTAGAATCCAGTTCCTCAGTTGATGGTTGAGGCTGAAATGTTCAACACATTTAAAAGGTACCTGGATCTGCATCTCAAAGGCTGCAACCTGTGAAGTGCTGGAAGGTGGGAATAAAATGATAGGCTAGTTTCTTCTTTCTTTTTTTCACCTGTGCAGACACGATGGGATGAATGGCCTCTTTCTGAACCATAACTTTCAGTGGCTCAATGGTTCTAAAATTGGCTGCTGTGCAGTCGAAGAGTTTAAGATGATTGTGTCAAGCTGGAATAAGAGAATTGAGGCTGTGATTTTCCGATAGGTCAATTTGACCCATTTGCACCTATTAACAGGCGAGGCACCGGATTCTCCACACTTCCATGGGCCGGGATTCAAGTGAGGGTGCATTGGTGCAGGTATTTCTCAGCATGTCCATTGCGCAGTGGACCAGATGTCTGGATTGTTTAATTTAATTTCTCTTCATGCTTGAATGGATCTCAAATACCCTGCTGTGTAACTAACTGCAATATTTAGAAACATCTAGCTGTGACTGACAGCTCTTGACTGCATCAAAAGCATTAAAGTGCTTTCTGCAGAGAAAAAGAGAAATTGAGAGCATGTTAATGCTGTGTGCAAGATATAAATCACAGCCTAGTACAAGCAATGCCCCATTGATGTGAATGAATACCTTGCAGATCAAAAGGACCTGAGGGGGTTTAATATTAGTTTAGCATTAGTGAGAGGCAGCATGGTTTTGTGAAGGGGAGGTTGTGTCTCACGAACTTGATAGAGTTTTTCGAAGAGGTCACAAAGATGATTGATGCAGGCAGGGCAGTGAATGTTGTCTATATGGACTTCAGTAAGGCATCTGACAAGGTCCCTCATGGTAGACTGGTACAAAAGGTGAAGTCATACGGGATCAGGGGTGAGCTGGCAAGATGGATACAGAACTGGCTAGGTCATAGAAGGTAGAGTAGCAGCAATGGAAGGGTGCTTTTCTGATTGGAGGGCTGTAACTAGTGGTGTTCCGCAGGGATCAGTGCTGGGACCTTTGCTGCTCTTAGTATATATAAATGATTTGGAGGAAAATGTAACTGGTCTGGTTAGTAACTTTGCAGATGACACAAAGGTTGGTGGAATTGCGGATAACGATGAGGACTGTCAGAGGATACAGCATGATTTAGATCGTTTGGAGACTTGGGCGGAGAGATGGGAGATGGAGCTCAAATGTGAGGTGATGCATTTTGGAAAGTCTAATGCAGGTAGGGAATATACAATGAATAGTAGAACCCTCAACAGTATTGACAGTCAGAGAGATCTAGGTGTACAGGTCCATAGGTCACTGAAAGGGGTAACACAGGTGGAGAAGGTAGTCAAGAAGGCAGATGGCATGCTTGCCTTCATTGGCCGGGGCATTGAGTATAAGAATTGGCAAGTCATGTTGCAGCTGTATAGAACCTTAGTTAGGCCACACTTGGAGTACAGTGTTCAATTCTGGTCGCCACACTACCAGAAGGATGTGGAGGCTTTCGAGAGGGTGCAGAAGAGATTTACCAGGATGTTGCCTGGTATGGAGGGCATTAGCTACGATGAGCGTTTGAATAAATTTGGTTTGTTCTCACTGGAACGATGGAGGTTGAGGGGCGACCTGATAGAGATCTACAAAATTATGAGGGGCATGGACAGAGTGGATAGTCAGAGGCTTTTCCCCAGGGGAGAGGGGTTAATTACTGGGGGTCAATTACTGGGGGGCATAGATTCAAGGTGCGAGGGGCAAGGTTTAGAGAAGATGTACGAGGCAAGTTTTTTACACAGAGGGTAGTGGGTGCCTGGAACTCGCTGCCGGAGGAGGTGGTGGAAGCAGGGACGATAGTGACATTTAAGGGGCATCTTGACAAATACATGAATAGGATGGGAATAGAGGGATACGGACCCAGGAAGTGTAGAAGATTGTAGTTTAGTCAGGCAGAATGGTCGGCACGGGCTTGGAGGGCTGAAGGGCCTGTTCCTGTGCTGTACCTTTCTTTGTTCTTTGTTCTAATACCTAGATATGTGGATTTTGTGTTCTAGAAATTTGCAGTTGCTGCTTTCTCTGCCTGAGGCAGCAGGTGTCGGGAACAGCTGAGTTAAGGCAGTGACACCCCTGTACTGTGGGGAGGGTGTGACTCAGCAATCCCATGGTGGTAGGGTGGGCATACTTATGTTGGATACGGGATGGTTTGCAGCCGCCTGACCTCGTTATCGGGCTGCCCACTCAAAATGGTGGCCCGGTAGCGGGATTCTCGATGGAATCACTCACAATCATAGAATCCCTACAGTGCAGAAGGAGGCGATTCGGCCCATCGAATCTGCACCGACCCTTGGAAAGAGCACCCTACCTAGGCCCACGCCCCACTCTATCCCAGTAACCTCACCTAATCTTTTGGACAAAAAGGGGAATTTATCATGGCCAATCTACCTAATCTGCGTACGATATAGTTACGGAGGCATGGAGGCAGGGAGACCAGGGATGGGAACTGAACGTCCCAGGGTATTCAGTATTTAGGAAGGACAGGCAAAAAGGAAAAGATGGTGGAGACGCAGTGCTGGCTAAAGAGGAAATTAGCACAGTAGTGAGAAAGAATATTGGCTTTGACCAATGTGGAGTCTGTACGGGTAGAGTTGAGAAACAGCAAGGGGTAAGAATCACTAGTGGATGCCATATATAGACCGCCAAACTGCAGTGGTGATGTTGGAGTGGGATTGAACAGGAAATTAGAGACGCATGCATCGGCTTATTTGTGACATTAATAACATAGATTACTATTATTATATCAAAGAATAACCAGGCTGGGAGAGGTCTTTAATTATGTTGCCCGCTTTCCTGAGGTAGCGCGATACATATACTCCACAACCAAGGACCTTCTCTCCTGCGCAGGAACGTCTGTGTCGACTGCAACCTCATCCTAAAGATCGACAAGATCAACCTGAATGGATCTGCTTCTAATTTTAAAAAGAATTTCCCGAAACATTTCACTGGGCTGGTGTGGGGGGGGGGGTGTGTGTGTGTGGGGGGGGGGGGGGGGGGGGGGGGGGGGGGGGGGGGAGACGGACGGACAGAAGTCCGCACACAGCACAACACTGAGAAATGGTGCCAAACCCATGTCCTATGTACTTGTTTACACCACGGGTAAAACCACGCTCGCTAATAAAGCAATACAACAGAGCTTAATGGTGTGACCAAGGTGGGGGGTGGGGGGGCGAATGGCCATCTCTCCCATCACTCCACCGACAGAATGAATGGTGTTTCGGATGGTCCCAGCTTTGAAGCCAAATGTGTCCATTCAGATCTCCTGCTCCCAGTTCTTATGTTCTTATAGATGGTTTTTTGAAGAATAAAGGGATTAAGGGTTATGGTGTTCGGGCCGGAAAGTGGAGCTGAGTCCACAAAAGATCAGCCATGATCTCATTGAATGGCGGAGCAGGCTCGAGGGGCCAGATGGCCTACTCCTGCTCCTAGTTCTTATGTTCTTAGATCTGTAAATAAAATAAAAGCACTAAAATAAAATAAACGCTCTGAAGAAGAATCATACGGACTCAAGGCTCCATTTTCTCTCTGTGTCGACCTGACCCAACTCTGGAATGTTCTTTGATTGTGGTTGATGCGTGCAAAGAATATTAGACTTTGTTTTATAAACAAAGCTATTTATTACTAACACTACATTAACAAATAACTAAAATGTCTAAGCTGAATACAGTTGGGATTAAACGTCTATCACTAACTAAGACTGAGATACAACAGAGCTACGACAGAACTGCGACTGCTGTCGACTCCTGACAAACACCTTCTGATGGAACACGTGGTGCATCCCAGGTCTTGGAACTCCATTCTTGCCCCACCTGCTGGTCGGATGCGAGAACTACAACAATAAAATATATAATTTATAATACATGTGCAGATCATAGAATTTACAGGGATGATGAACTACTCATTTATGGATAAATGATAGTCTACCTATCATCACAAACTCAACATGCCAGTGGCGAGAGGAATTTACCCATCGTCCTCGGTGGCCCACAGCTTGACCAAACTCTCCAACAGCTCAGTGTTCTGAAAACTTGATATCTGTAGCGGCTTCTGGCAGGTTCCGTTAGACGAGGAAACTATGTGGCTGACCTCTTTTATCACCCTATTTGGCACATTCTGCTTCAATTATTTCTCCTGTGTCGCCTCAGCAACCAAGATTTATCAGCACACGATGTTGGTCATCTTCCAAGGCCTGAAACGAGTCATCTGCAATATGGATGATGTCCTCGTCCACGGTGCAACTGTGGAAGAACACAACAGTAACCTCTTAACTGGACGTATGATTGATGCAGAATGATAAGTGTGGGTTCTTAGAGACCCCCGTTCAGATTTTAGGTCATACTGTGAGCAGCTAAGGCATCGTCACGCACCCAGACAAAATGGCATTAGACAGTTTCCAACCGCTTCATCCATTCCTGATGATCCTTGTGAGCCAGTTGGTGAAATTTCTGCTCGGCTGGGAGCAGGTCACAGGGCCTCTCCAACACCTTCTCGAAAAGGTCTGGCACCGGGACACGCGTCATTCCATCAGATCAAAGACATTGTGGTCATTTCAAAATCACACTGCAGTCAAGCCTCAGGGAGCCTGTTGATTGTAGCCCAGGTCGAGCCAGGCGGGCTCAGGTGGCCTGTCAAACAGTCACCAACCGGACCATTGGCTGCTGAGACCACCCCTCCCGAAACCTCATTGGCTGCAAGCCAGAGACGTTTTTGGTGAAGCGAATGGAGGGGGGGGGGGGGGGGGGGGGGGGGGGGGGGGGGGGATAAAAGTAAGCATGTCAGAGACTCCAGTTGCAGAAGAAGCAGAAGAGGCAGAAGAAGAAAAAGAAGCAAAGCAAGCAGACGAAGCAGAGCGAGCAAGCAGACGAAGCAGAGTGAGCAAGCAGACAAAACAGAGTGAGCAAGCAGATGAAACAGCGTGAGCAAGCAGATGATGCAGAGCGAGCAAGCAGATGATGCAGAGCGAGCAAGCAGATGAAACCGAGCGAGCAGGCAGATGAAACAGAGCAAGCAAGCAGATGAAGCAGAGCGAGCAAGCAGACGAAGCAGAGTGAGCAAGCAGACAAAACAGAGTGAGCAAGCAGATGAAACAGCGTGAGCAAGCAGATGATGCAGAGCGAGCAAGCAGATGAAACCGAGCGAGCAGGCAGATGAAACAGAGCAAGCAAACAGATGAAGCAGAGTGAGCAAGCAGACGAAGCAGAGCGAGCAAGCAGACAAAATAGAGCGAGCAAGCAGATGAAACAGCGTGAGCAAGCAGATGAAACACAGCGAGCAAGCAGATGAAGCAGAGCGAGCAAGCAGACGAAGCAGAGCGAGCAAGCAGATGAAGCAGAGCGAGCAAGCAGACGAAGCAGAGTGAGCAAGCAGACAAAACAGAGTGAGCAAGCAGATGAAACAGCGTGAGCAAGCAGACGATGCAGAGCGAGCAAGCAGATGATGCAGAGCGAGCAAGCAGATGAAACCGAGCGAGCAGGCAGATGAAACAGAGCAAGCAAACAGATGAAGCAGAGTGAGCAAGCAGACGAAGCAGAGTGAGCAAGCAGACAAAACAGAGTGAGCAAGCAGATGAAACAGCGTGAGCAAGCAGATGATGCAGAGCGAGCAAGCAGATGATGCAGAGCGAGCAAGCAGATGAAACCGAGCGAGCAGGCAGATGAAACAGAGCAAGCAAGCAGACGATGCAGAGCGAGCAAGCAGACAAAATAGAGCGAGCAAGCAGATGAAACAGCGTGAGCAAGCAGACGAAACACAGCGAGCAAGCAGACGAAGCAGAGCGAGCAAGCAGACGAAGCAGAGCGAGCAAGTAGATGAAGCAGAGCGAGCAAGCAGACGAAGCAGAGTGAGCAAGCAGACAAAGCAGAGCGAGCAGGCAGATGAAGCAGAGCGAGCAAGCAGGCGAAGCAGAGTGAGCAAGCAGATGAAGCAGAGCGAGCAAGCAGACAAAGCAGAGCGAGCAGGCAGATGAAGCAGAGCGAGCAAGCAGACGAAGCAGAGCGAGCAAGTAGATGAAGCAGAGCGAGCAAGCAGACAAAGCAGAGCGAGCAGGCAGATGAAGCAGAGCGAGCAAGCAGGCGAAGCAGAGTGAGCAAGCAGATGAAGCAGAGCGAGCAAGCAGACGAAGCAGAGCGAGCAAGCAGACGAAGCAGAGCGAGCAAGCAGGCAAAGCAGAGCGAGCAAGTAGATGAAGCAGAGCGAGCAAGCAGACAAAGCAGAGCGAGCAGGCAGATGAAGCAGAGCGAGCAAGCAGGCGAAGCAGAGTGAGCAAGCAGACAAAACAGAGCGAGCAAGCAGATGAAACACAGCGAGCAAGCAGACAAAGCAGAGCGAGCAGGCAGATGAAGCAGAGCGAGCAAGCAGGCGAAGCAGAGTGAGCAAGCAGATGAAGCAGAGCGAGCAAGCAGACGAAACACAGCGAGCAAGCAGACGAAGCAGAGTGAGCAAGCAGGCGAAGCAGAGCGAGCAAGCAGACGAAGCAGAGTGAGCAAGCAGACGAAGCAGAGCGAGCAAGCAGACGAAGCAGAGCGAGCAAGCAGGCAAAGCAGAGCGAGCAAGCAGACGAAGCAGATGATAAGCAAACGAAGCAGAAGAAGCAGAAGAAAAGCAAAGACCCGAAGCAAAGACTCAAAGTAAAGACGTATGTGAGGTAACCCTGACCAGAGCAGAAGCAAGTAAGCAAGAAACAGCCAGCGAGAATCACCTTTGCAAAGTGGAACCAGAGAGACCCAGGAATCGGATCTACAACTTACCAAACCACCTCTGCGAGTAGTATAGTGGAATCCTGGGTGTTTCTTGTATGTATAGTGGGTAGTTTAGGGGTTAACTATATTTAATAAAGTGTGTTACATTATATCCGTGTCCGTACTTTGTTCTCCTCATAAATGAAGACACCTGGGTAAACTTTAATTAAGGAGCTGGTTGAAGTATCTGAATTGGACAGATACAACAACATGCTGCTGTCACCAGATATTGTGGTTCATTCCGAGCTACGCCTGCAAACGGCAATCACAGCGGATGCCTCATCACCAGGATTTTGTGCAGCTCTGTTGGACAGCACCAGTCGGAATATTGCACATCTAGGGAGCTGTCAGACCCCAAGGAGTGGTATGCAGTTATTGAAGAAAAGGCCCTGGCCGTAATGTGGGCTTGTCAGAAGGTCTCTGACTATATTGTTGGATTGAAAGTGATCATTGTGATAGGCCACAAACCATTGGTCTCATTATTGGGTGAGAAAAAATCCACAAGGATGGCCCTAGGATTCAGACATTTAACTTAGGCCTCGGCAGGATTCTCTGATCCTGAGGCTAAGCGTTGACGCCGTCGTAAACACCGCCCCATTTCTCGACGGCGTCAACATGGCCTCAGGATCAGCAATTCTGACCCCTACAGGGAGCCAGCACAGCACTGGAGCGACCCAAGCTGCTGCAGCTGTCACTCCCTGGCCTCAGATGGGCGCCGCAGGACTGCACATTCGCAGTGGGAGCAGTTCAATTGCCGCGCATGCACAGTGGCTCCCTTCTCCGCGCTGGCCCTGACACAACATGGCAAAGGGTTACAGGGGCGGAACATAAGAGGCCCCCAGCCCGAGAGGCCAGTCCACCGATTGGTAGGCCCCGATCGTGGGCCAGGCCACAGCGGAGACCACCCCGGGGTCGGACCCCCCTGACCCCCCCCCCCCCCCCCCACCAGGCCGTCCCTAGATGCATTCATGCCGTAGCCCCGCCGGGTATGAGCAGGTGTGAATGGCGATGGCGGGACTCGGCTTTTTTCCCGTGGCTGCTCAGCCTATCCTGGAGTGAGAATCGCCGGTGGGGGGGGGGGGTTAAGAAACTTAGAGCGGCTCCCGACAGGCGCTACGCCACGGAGGCCGTAGAATTGGCGGACCGGCGCAGGGCAGCGTGGCGCGATTCGCGCCGGTCCTGGCGATTCTCCGGCCCGGCCCACCCCTCGTGCGCGTTGCATACGATACTGTATATGTTCAGGGGAAACAATGGCGGGCATTACTGTCAAGGGCTGGAACTGACCATCCTGTGACATACAATGTCAACCTGGTTGATGAGCCTGAGTTGGATTCCTAGTTTGCGACAGCATAACTGCCAGGGAGCTCCAAAAAGCTTCACCAGATACACCCCACATGAAGTGTGTGTCCACATCACGGCCTACAATGTTGTCAACAGCAGCATCCAGGTTGCAATGTTATGAAAATTTACTCTAACCGACTGAAACACATGACTGCAGTTGTTAATCATTCCCACCTGACTCTGACTGGAGATTCTACAATGAATTGACCAAGGTCACTCAGGCATCCCAAAGTGCAGAACCCGAGCCCAGTCTGCAGTGCGATGGTCAGGAATATCAGGAGCCATCAAAGAGATGATCTCAAACTGCCGGGTGTGCACGCTGCACAAACTGGAGAGGCAGTGGCGTAGTGATATTGTCACGGGACTAGTTAACCAGAGACCCAGAGCACTGCCCTGGGGAACCCAGGTTCAAATCCCGCCACTGCAGATGGTGAAATTTTAATTGTCATGTGAGAGTACCTTTAAGAAATGGATGTTTAAGCAATGTACCTTTAAGAAATGCAGCAGCTCATATTACTGAAGTGATGTCAGAGAGGGGAGCTGAGCTAAGATCACTTCTGCTTTTTGGGAGTTTTAGTTTCAGTTTTGAGGAAAAGAGTTTGGGTGTGTCTGTGCAGTGAGCTGGATCTGCTGTGATCTCTGCCAGGAAAGAATATCTCTGAATCATTTGGGTGATTTAAACTCATAATAGTAATGTCTTTAACCTGATGTGTTTCTGTTTAAAGGTTTTAAGTCTTTTGGATGTTTGAAGGAACATTTTGAGGGATTATTTAGTGTTGTATTATTTTCGGGGTTATCTTTGAAGTAAGGGGTGTTAAGGGATCCAATGTTTATTTAAAAGGTTAAGTTGAATTCATGGAATAAACATTGTTTTGTGTTTAAAAACCCCTGTGTCCATAATTGTAATACCACACCTGGAGACCAAGCCGTGTGCTTCCAAAGCAACAATACATTAAAGGGAGAGGCTGGTTGAACTTCATGATACATTTTGGGGTTCTGAAAACACCGCTCCCATAACACAATTCAATAAAAATCTGGAGTTAAAAATCTAATGATGACCGTGAAACCATTGTCGAGTGTCGTAAAAACCCATCTGGTTCACTAAGGTCCTTTAGAAAAGGAAACTGCCGTCCTTACCTGGTCTGGATTACCTGTGACTACAGACCCACAGTAATGCCATTGATTCTTAAATTCCCCCTTGGGTAGAGGATTGACGAATAGAAAACTCCCATTGGGGGAAAGAGGTGCATTTTCAGGATGGCAACCTGTAACTAGGGGAGTGTCACAGGAATCAGTGCTGCAATCACAGTTATTTACAATGTATAGGAGCAGGAGTAGGCCATCTGGCCCCTCGAGCCTGCTCTGCAGTCATGTTAATGACCTGGAAGAGGGAGGTGAATGTACAAGTGCCCAGCTTGCTGATGGTACAAGAATAGATGGGAAGGCAAATGGTGAGGATGACACGAAGAGTCTAAAGAGCGATAGAGACAGGGTGGGTGAGTGGGCGAAAACTAGGCGGATGGAGTGGAATGTTGGAAAATATGAATTTATGCACATTGGTCGGAAGAATGAAGAAGCTGAATATTATTTACAGAAAGCTGCAGCACTGAGGGATTTGGGGGTCCTCGAGCATAAATCACAAAAAGCTAACATTCAGGTAATAGGAAAGGCAAATGGAATGTTGGGCTCCATTTCCAAGAAAATGAAGTATAAAAATGGGAAATCCTTGTTTGGGAAGCACTAGTTAGACCGCACCTGGAACGCTGTGAACAGTTTTGGTCCCTTATCTGGGGAGGGATCAAACTAGCATTGGAGGCAGTACAGAGAAGGTTCACTCGGTTGACCCAGGTGGAGGGATTTTCTGATGAGGAGAGGTTGAGTAGGTTGGGCCTGTACTCTATGGAGTTTAGAAGAATGAGAGGCGACCTTATTGAGACATATCGGATTCTCAGGGGGCATGACAGGGCCGATGATGAGAGGATGTTTCCTCTTCTGGGAGAGTCGAGGACCAGAGACATAACCTCAGAGTAAGGGGGTCGCCATTTAAGACAGAGATGAGGAGGAATTTCTTCTCTCGGAGGGGGGTGAATCTGTGGAATTCTTTACCGCAGAGAGCTGTCGAGACCGGGTCGTTAAGTGTGTTCAAGGCTGAGACAGACAGATTTTAATCAGAAAGGGAATCAAGGGAGTCCAGGAGGGGATAGAGGCCGACGTTGTGGCCTTTGCTTCCCTGATAGCCCGGCGACGGATACTGTTGGCCTGGAGGGACTCAAAGCCCCCAAAGACCGAAGTATGGCTGTCGGACATGGCAAGCTTTCTCGACTTGGAAGAAAATCAAGTTCGCCTTACGAGGATCACTATCGGGGTTCGCCCGGAGGTGGCAACCGTTCATCAACTTCTTCGCGGGGAACTAATCGTCAGCGGGGGGGGGGGGGGGGGGGGGGGGTGGGGGGTAGAATAGTGTAGAGTAGGGGGGAAGAATAGGCGGGTCTATCTGCGAGAGTGGTACTGTTATTTGCACTATGTTTTTTGTAATTGGTATCTGCACACTAATGTATATTGTTACTGTTTACAATGCCAAAAATACCTCAATAAAATTGTCTGTTAAAAAAAAAAGAAAGGGAATCAAAGGAAAAGGCAGGAAAGTGGAGTTGAGGATTATCATGTCAGATGATTTAATGATGGAACAGACTTGATGGGCCGAATGGCCTGTTTCTGCTCCTATGTCTTATTGCCTCACGGCTTGCATTTCACAAATGAATGCTTCACTCATTTTTCCAGGAATTATGGATTTCAACATCTCACTGGCTCCCTGAGGAATCCACAATCTGAGAGTGGACTCGAGTCGTAGTGAAGTTCCAAACAACAAGCTTTAATAAGCTAGATGTGAGCCCGGCAGCGTTCATACAGAAAAAGGCCGACTACCAGCCAACACGAGCTCTTATACCCCGCCTTGTAGGCGGAGCTACCAACCTCAGCCAATCGGGAGTCACATGACCAGCCACAACCAATTGGCAGAGAGGCGCATGACTTGCCTGGGCCAATGGGCAGCGAGGCTGCTGTACCAATGGCAGCCTGGTTCTCCGGTAATATGATCTCTCTAGCCATACTACCACAGACTTTCTAATGGTGCTTTGAGCTATAGATCCATTCCAATGCAATGTGGATGAGTCCCATCAGAACTGCTGATGGGCAGAAAATTTCACACTCAACTCCCCACGCTGCTGAAGAAAGGAATCGGAGAGTTGGCAGTCAGGGACTATCAGAAAATTCAGGATTGTGAACTGTCCGGCAGATAGTGACAAGATTCCACTTACAATGGGAGATGCTGTGTCAGAAACCTGCCCAGGGTAAACTGAAGTGGCAAGGTTTGCATCAGCAACCTTTTCATTTGATTTATTATTATCACATGTATTGGTATACAGTGACAAGGGTTTCTTACAGGCTATACAGTGGCTTTCCGTGGGTTGACCTTCAAGATGGCTTCTCTGACATCTGCAATAGTGGACCTCAGATACAAGTTCATCGAGGCTTCCGGTGTGGAGGGCTCGCTCTCGCTGACCTCTTGCTCAAAGGGTACATAGAATGCATTGAGCTCATCAGGGAAGGGTACGTTGGAGCCGGCGATTTTACATGCCTTCATCTTGTACCCCTTTTACCTCGATAGGGAAAGCGTCATTGACCTGAGGGTTGAAGATTAACGATAGTCTTACTTGATACATATTGTAGAAGGCACAATCAGACAGAACAGAATCATAGAATGTCTACAGCGCTGAATGAGGCTCTCCGGCCCATCGAGTTTGCACCTCGAACAGGCCTGCGTCCACTCTCCTGTCCACCCAGCCCAATCCCCGTAACCCCATAACCTAATCAGCATATCCCTGGGCATTAAGGGCCAATTTATCATGGCCAATCCACCTCCCCTGCACATCTTTAGACTGTGGGAGGAAATCCATGCGACACAGGAGAACACTTTTCCTCATTCTTCATGGGAAGCATCCCATCATACATTTGAGCAAATCAGATGTCGAAACTCAAATAACTAAATGACTAACAAGTAAATAACTTCAACCCCAGACCGACAAAGTCAGCCCAAAGCAGTTGAGATTACCACTCCTCCGAACTTGAAAAGAACAACATCTGGAGATTGCATAAAACCAGCTGAATCTGTAAAGACAGAGACTTGGCGGGTAGAAGGAGTAGCATGTTTTTTTAAAAATCATTCACAGGATGTTGGAATCGCTGGCTATGCCAACAACCATTGCCTATCCCTGATTGCCCCTGAGGAGGTTGTGGTGAGCTGCCGACTTGAACCACTGCAATCCATAAAATGTCAATATTATTGAACATAATATGGAAGTAGGGAGATGGTGGACTAGTGGTAATGTCATTGGAGTAGTAATCCAGAGGCCCCGCCAAATTCTTTGGGGGATATGGGTTCAAATCCCACCAATTAATAAAATCTGGAACATAAAATGGGTAATGATGATCATGCCAACGATTGTTGATTGCGGTAAAATCCCATTTGATTCACTAATATCCTCTTTGAGGAAGGAAATAGAAAGTTAGAAAATAGAAGCCGGAGACCTTTTGTGATGAATGTTATCAGTAGCTGCTGTAACGGTACCTCACCTTTAATGCATTGGCCCTTTAAGACCAGGCTTGGAACTCTGGGGGACTCCGCCTCTGGCTCCGCCCCCAGGAAATGGTATAAAAGATGAGGCTCACTCGGCAGCATGGGATGAGCACACTTCTCGGCTGCTGTTCTGTTCTCAGATGATTAAAGCCTTTGAATCACCTATCTTCTCTCCTGTGTCGTGATTGAGGGGATCTCACCTTTCAGCCCTTTGAACCTGCTCCGCCATTCAATATGATCATGGCTGATCATCAAGTTCAATATCCTGATCCCGCCTCCCCCACCCCCCCATATCCCTTGATCCCTTTAGCCCCAAGAGCTATATCTAATTCCTTCTTGAAATTACACAACGTTTTTGCCTCAATTACTTTTTGTGGCAATGAATTCCACAGATTCACCGCTCTCTGGGTGACAAAATTTCTCCTCACCTCAGTCCTAAAATGTTTACTCTTTATCCTCAAACTATAACCCCTAGTTCTGGACTCCCCCACCATCGGGAACATTCTTTCTGAATCTACCCTGTCCAAAACTGTCAGAATTTTATACGTTTCTATGAGAAGTCTTGAGGAACAAAGAGACCTTGGCGTGTTAGTAAATAGATCTCTGAAGGCAGAAGGGCAGGTTAATACGATAATGTAAAAGGCACATGGTGCACTTGACTTTATCGATGGTGGCATAGATTACAAAAGCAGGGAGGTCATGTTGGAGTTGTATTGACCATTGGTGAGGCTACAGCTGGAGTACTGTGTGCAGTTCTGGTCACCACATTATAGGAAGGATGTGATGGCACTGGAGTGGGTGCTGAGGCGTTTCACCAATATGTTGCCTGGGATGGAACATTTTAGTTATGAAGAGAGGTTGGATTGGCTTGGGTTGTTTTCACCGGAGCAGAGAAGATTGAGGAGCATCGTGATTGAGGTGTACAAGATTATGAGGGGCATGGACAGAGTGGATAGGGAGCAGCTGTTTCCCTCAGTTGAAGGGTCAGTTAAGAGGGGGGCACAAGTTCAAGATGAGGGGCAGGAGGTTTAGGCAGGATTTGAGGGAAAACCTTTTTACTCAGAGTGATGACAGTCTGGAACACACTGCCTGGGAGGGTGGTAGAGGCGGGTTGCCTGACATCCTTTCAAAAGTACCTGGATGAGTACTTGGCCTGTCTTAACATTCAAAGCTATGGGCCAAATGCTGGCAAATGGGATTAGGATTCACAGATCAGATGCCTTTCATGCGACGGTGCAGACTCGATGGGCTGAAGGGCCTTTCCCGCACTGTATTTTTTTGTGATTCTGTGAGATCCTCTCTCATTCATCGAATTAATCTGCCGTCCTTACACGTGACTCCAAACCCACAGCAATGTAGTCGACTCTTAGCGGTGCTCTGAAACGGCCCAGCAAGCCACTCAGTTCAAGGAAGGGGCGACAAATTCTGGCCCAACCAAGGGCCACATCCCATAAAAGAATTTCAAAGAAAATGTATTTGGCTAATGACTTGGTGGTTGGGGTGTTTGTGACATGGTCGAAGTCGGAATGATCCTTGCTCCTAGTCAGTACTGTACCCTGTATATAGTCATCTGCTATTCATAAACAGTTATAAAAACCTCACGAGACAACACGCAACCTTACAACGAATAACAACCAGCGGGCCAACTTAGGTATGAATCGCTCTTGGCGTGACCAAAAGGTTTCATGAGACAAGAGGCTGTGTAAATGTAAGTTCAAATGTTTATTATTACGGAATTAGTAAGTTTAGGCTGAGAAAAATGGACTGTCCCTTTCGAACTGATGTGGTCTCTCGTATTTCCCTGGGTAATTTCTGTTGTTGCAGAATGGTGGGACATCATCACACACAGCAATAGTTTGGAGACTGACTGATCCCCTCCCCTGGTTAGCTGCTAATCTGTTTCTTTACCCACACAGTAATACTTGGGCTGTGCCTCCGACAAGATACTCTGGATGCAAGAAATCTAAAAACAGAAAATGTTTTCCTTTGAACGCTGCGACGGAATCTGCTTCCCTTGCCCCTTTCCCGAGCGCATTCCAGAGGACAGCTCACTGCATTAAAACCAAATCCTGCATCTCCCCCCTGCTCCCTTCGCCAATCAGCTTAATGCCCTGTGAAACCCAGCAGAGGAAAAACCAGGCAGCCATCAGGGGGCCGTCTGTCGCAGCTTTGCTTGCGAACATGAATGGGCACGTCGCAAAGCACCGCAACCCATTTAAAAGCGGCACAGAATCGAACCGAATAAAGAGGTTATCGTTAGCTTTGACTCTGGGGTCCCCCTGTGGTGATGCAGGGATGTGGAAACTCTCTGGAATTGCTTGGCAGTACCCTCCAGTGTTCACACTGTGCATTACAGCACGAGCCAAACTCATTCTCCGCCTTTCATAAGCAAAGAGAAAGAGGCAACTGCATTTTCATAGCGACCTTCGAGTCGTCAAGACATCCCAAAGCACTTTCCAGCCAGTGGGATACATTTGTAATGCAGGATAACATGCTGACCAATTTGCATATGATAAGTTCCCACAAACCACGAGGTGATATAATGACCACGTGATATATTTGTGGATAAATATTGACCCCAGGAAATAATTCCTGGCTCTCGTTTCTTTGCAATAGTGGCCATCGAATCCTTTACATCATCCAGACAGCAGGGGAGCTGGGGCTTAGGTTTCACATTTGTTTTGTTCATTTATGGGATGTGCCCCTTGGGAAGATGGTGCTGAGCTACGTGGATTGCTGTGGTCCGTGTGGTGTCCTCCACGGTCCCTAGCTTCCAGGATGATGGGTATTCCAGGTGGTGCGTTTCTGCCGTGGCTCCCTATGTGACTGAACAGAACGTTCCTCCACCCCCAGATCTTTGTCCCAGTATCTTTGGTTGTGGAATCCGGAGAGAAGGATTTACTCTCTATTTTTTTCATCATTCCACATCATTCGGGGATTCGGGGCGTGATGCAGATTAATGGACAAGTTGTCCCCGTTTTGAATGATTGGGAGCAAGCTCCTCCTGCTCATGGAATTCTTACAGTAGAGTAGGAGGCCATTCAACCCATTGATTGTGCACTGTCCCTCCGAAGGAGTACCCCTCCCAGGCTCACGCCCTATCCCCGCAACTACACCGCACCTTTTTTGGACACTGAGGGGCAATTTATCATGGCTAATCGACCTAACCTGCACATCTTTGGACTGTGGGAGGAAACCGGAGCACCCGGAGGAAACCCACGCAGACACGGGGAGAACGTGTAAACTCCACACAGACAGTCGCCCAAGGCTGGAATTGAACCCGGATCCCTGACGCTGTGAGGCAGTAGTGCTAACCGTGCCACCCATTAATGTCACTGCTGCCACGCTGTAAGGAAAGTTTCTGAGTGTCTTTGAAATGTTTTCTTTATCCTCCCTTGGAACTTTGGCCATTTGAAAGTTGAGAGAACAGGGCATGGCATAGTTGCTTTCAGCAAAGATATTAGCGTTTGTTCGCTGGCCCACACATTGAATTCTGGGACAGTGGGAAGGCTCTTATGTGTCACTGGCACACAATCCAGATCTCACTGCAGTACAGGAGTGTGGTGATGACAACTATTCTGTACACTAATTACACAATGTCTTATTGATGCTTCAGTGGCAGAGTAGGAAAGAACTCCTTTACTCCCGATCCCACTACCTCATGGGATGTTCTGTCCCAATGGCCCGTATACATTGGTTGAGAACCATCCTGTCGTGGGTCACATGAAGACCTATGGCATAAAGCTACGACCCAGAGTCAATGTCATCCTCGAATCGAGGGACAGCCAAATGAAGATGACACTGCTGCTAATGTTCATCAGTGGTGGAAGGAGTGAATGTTTAAGGTGGATGGGGTGCCAATCAAATGGCTGCTTTATTGATGTTGTTGGAACTGCACTTGTCCAGGTAAGTGGAGAATACTCCATCACATTCCTGACTTTCTGGAATCATACAATTTAGAGTGCTGAAGGAGGCCATTGGGCCAATCGAGTCTGCACCGGCTCTTGGAAAGAGCACCCCTATTTAAGCCCATGCCTCCACCCTATCCCCGGAACCCAGCAACCATACCTAACCTTCTTTGGACACTAAGGGCAATTTAGCATGACCGATCCACCTAACCTGCACATCTTTGGACTGTGGGAGGAAACTGGAGCACCCGGAGGAAACCCACGCAGACACAGGGAGAACGTGCAGACTCCGCACAAACAGTGACCCAAGCCAAGAATCGAACCAGGAACCATGGAGCTGTGAAGCAACTGTGCTAACCACTGTGCTACTGTGCTGCCCCAGGTTAGGTACAGCATTACACCATTCCTTGTTGGATCCTCTACATACTGGGCTAAAAAGTTCTCCTGTATACATTTTAAGAACTCTACTGCACCTAAGCCTTTAACATGATGGCTATCCAAATTAATTTTGGGAAAGTTGAAATCACCGAATATAATTACCTTCTTATTATTTTTATACCCCTCCATGAATTGTGCACTTATTTGCTCCTAAATTTCCAAATGGGGATCTATAATAAACTTCTAGCAACTTAGCTGTTCCTTTTTTATTCTATCCACAAAGCTTAATTTGATGCCCCCTCCAAGGTATCTCTCCTTACTGCTGTAACGGACTCCTTAACTAATAATGCAATTCCTCCTCCTCTTTCTGCTCCTCCTCTTTCACCTCCTCCTATGTCTCACCTGCAGATTTTACAACCTGAGATGCTGAGCTGCCAATCCTGCCCCTTCCTCAACCATGTCTCCGTGATGGCTACTATATCACAATTCCATGAGTCAATCCTCCTCCTTAACTCATCCGTTTTACCTTTAATACTCTTGGCATTAAAATAGAGACCATCCAGTCTTGCCTTGAAACTTACTACCGCTGTATTCCCTCTGGTCGTTGGCTAGATTCTCCATTGTTGGAGATGGTCATTGCCTGGCACTTGTGTGGCACGAATGTCACTTGTCACTTTTCACCCCAGGTCTTGCTGCATTTGGGCACGGACTTCTTCAGTAACTGAGGAGTCTTGAATTGCGCTCAACATTTGTGCAGTCATCCGCAAACATCCCCACTTCTGACCTGATGATGGAAGGAAGATCATTGATGAAGCAGCTGAAGATAGTTGGGACTAGGATACTCCCCTGAAGAACTCCTGCAGTGATGTCCTGGAGCTGAGATGATTGACGTTCAACAGCCTCAATTTCCCTGAGGGGCTTGCTAGGTCATTTCAGAGGGCAGTTAAGAGTCATTGCTACATTGCTGTGGGTCTGGAGTCACATGTAGGCCAGACTGAGTAAATTTGACAGATTTCCTTCCCTGAAGGACATTAGTGAACCAGATGAGTTTTAACAGCAATCGACAATGATTTAATGGGCATCATTAGACTTTTAATTCCAGATTTGTACTGAATTCAAGTTTCACCATTGAGTGACCTGGTGGAACCCAAACTGAGCATCAATGAGCAGGATGTTGCTGAGTAAGTGTCGCTTGATATTGCTGTCAACAACAGTTCCCGCCAGGAGAACAGGAGGAGGCTAATGGTGAGGTAATTGGTCATGTTGGAAGGTTTATGGGAAAGGGGCCACATGTTCCATTGTATCTGTGCCGGCTGTAATACCAGCCATCTAGCCTAATCCCACTTTTGCGCATTTGATTTTTTAAAAATTCATTCATGGGATGTGGGTGTTACTGGTTAGCCCAACATTTATTGCCCATCCCTAGTTGCCCTTCAGAAGGTGGTGGTCAGCTTCTTTGAGGGCCGAAGGGCCTGTACTGCGCTGTAATGTTCTTGAACCGCTGCCGTCCTTGAGGTGCAGGTATACCCACTGTGCTGTTGGTGAGGGAGTTCCAGGATGTTGCCCCAGAGACAGTGAAGGAACGGCGATATATTCCCAAGTCAGAGTGACTTGGAGGGGAACCTCCAGGTGGTGGGGTTCCCAGATATCTGCTGCTCTGCTCCTTCTAGATGGTCGTGGTCTGCAAGGTGCTGTCGAAGCAAACTTGGTGAGTTACTGCAGTGCATCTTGTAGATGGTACACACGGCTGCCACTGTTTATTGGTGGTGGAGGGTTTGAATGTCTATGGAAGGGGGAGCAATCAAGCGGCTGCTTTGTCCTGATGATGCCGAGCTCCTTGAGTGTTGTTGGAGCTGCACTCATCGAGGCAAGTGGAGAGTGTTCCATTACAGCCCTGATTTATGCCTTGTAGATGGTGGACAGGCTTTGAGGTGTCAGGAGGTGAGTTACTTGCCGTAGGATTCCTAACCTTTGATTTGCTCTGGTAGCCACAGCATTAATATGGCTAGTCCAGTTCAGTTTCTGATCAATGGTAGCCCCCAGGATGTTAATAGTGGGTGATTCAGCGATGGCAATGTCATGGAATGTCAAGGGGCGGTGGTTAGATCCTCTCTTGTAGGAGATGGTCATTGCCTGGCACTTGTGTGGTGTGAATGTACCTTGTCAGCCCAAGCCTGGATATTGTCCTGGTCTTGTTGCATTTGGACATGGACTGCTTCAGTGTCTGAGGAGTCGTGAATGGTGTTGGACATTGTGCAGTCATCCGCAAATATCCCCTCTTCTGACCTTATGATGGAAGGAAGGTCATTGATGAATCATAGAATTTATCATAGAATTTACAGTGCAGAAGGAGGCCATTCGGCCCATCGAGTCTGCACCGGCTCTTGGAAAGAGCACCCTACCCTATCCCCATAGGATAGGGTGTAACCTCACCCAACAATAAGGGCAATTTTGGACACTAAGGGCAGTTTAGCATGACCAATCAACCTAACCTGCACATCTTTGGACTGTGGGAGGAAACTGGAGCACCCGGAGGAAACCCACGCAGACACGGGGAGAACGTGCAGACTCCGCACAGACAGTGACCCAAGCCAGGAATCGAACCTGGGACTCTGGAGCTGTGAAGCAATTGTGCTAACCACTACGCTACCGTGCAGCTGAAGATGGTCTTTCTGGTCATGGCACATGAGATGCATTTCCAAAGACCTTTTAAATTGAGTGTTTCTGCTTCTATTCCCCTTTCACGCAGTGATGGGTGAAAAAATGATTCCTCACCTCCCTGTAATCTATTCATCAATCACCTTAAATCTCTGTCCCCTGGTCACTGACCTCTCTGCTAAAGTAAATAGGCCCCTCACCATTTTGTAAATCTCAGTCAAGTCTCCCCTCGCTCTCCTCTGTTCCAAGGAGAACAACTCCAGCTTATCCAATCTCTCTTCATGGCTGCAATTTTCCATTCCCGGCAATGTCCTCGTAAATGTCCTCGGTACCCTCTCTAATGCAATTAGCGAGGAGATTTCTCCTGCTTTTTGTGTTCAGGACACACCTGGGCAATTTCCCACATTGCCGGGTAGATGCCAGTGTTGTAGCTGTACTGGAACAGCTTGGCTAGGGGTGCAGCAAGTTCTGGAACACAAGTCTTCAATACTATTGCTGGGATATTGTCAGGGCTCAGGGCCTTTGCCGTATCCAGTGCCTTCAGCCGTTTCTTGATATCACGTGGAGTGAATCGTATTGGCTGAAGACTGACATCTGTGATGCTGGGAACCTCTGGAGGAGACTGAGATGGATCAGCCACTCGGCACTTCTGGCTGAAGATTGTTGCGAATGCCTCAGCCTTGTCTTTTGAACGTATGTGCTGAGCTCCTCCATCATTGAGGATGGGGATATTTGTGGAGCTTCCTCCTCCAGTGAGTTATTTAATTGTCCACCGCCATTCACGGCTGGATGTGGCAGGACGGCAGAGCTTAGATCTGAACCATTGGAACTGTTTTGCTCTGTCTCTTATTCTGATTGGCATGCAAATAGTCCTCTGTTGTATGTCGGACCATGAGGTTGCAGATTGTGGTTGAATACAATTCTGCTGCTGCTGACGCCCCACAGTGGGGCAGCAGGGTAGCATGGTGGTTAGCATAAATGCTTCACAGCTCCAGGGTCCCAGGTTCGATTCCCGGCTGGGTCACTGTCTGTGCGGAGTCTGCACGTCCTCCCCGTGTGTGCGTGGGTTTCCTCCGGGTGCTCCGGTTTCCTCCCACAGTCCAAAGATGTGCGGGTTAGGTGGATTGGCCATGCTAAATTGCCCGTAGTGTCCTAATAAAAGTAAGGTTAAGGGGGGGTTGTTGGGTTACGGGTATAGGGTGGATACGTGGGTTTGAGTAGGGTGATCATGGCTCGGCACAACATTGAGGGCCGAAGGGCCTGTTCTGTGCTGTACTGTTCTATGTTCTATAACGGGCTGGATTCTCTGATGCCAACGTGGGACTGTGGGTTGCCGAGCAGCCATGTTGCATGGTTCCCATTCCGTAAACGGCTGGAGAATGGCCGGGTCCGTGGCCGAGCTTTGGCACAGCGGCGGCCTGTGGTGGCAGCGCCACGCAACATGGCCCCGCAAGCACGCGGGGACCCCCAGTAACTCCCCTCGCCACTCCCAGACCACCCCTCACCAGTCCCCCAGCCGTTGCCAAAGCCCCTCAGGCCAACGACACCCCCCTCCCCCGACTGTGGCGGTGCTGGACACTGTCTGCAACCGCCACGTGGAGGGGGCAAACAAAATAACATAAGTGTTCGGCGCCGTCGGGAACTCGGCCCATCAGGGGCGGAGTATCAGGGGAGGGGCTTCCGATGATACGCCAACGGCGTTCTAACGGCATGCACCGCGCATCGCGGTGACACCATTTCGGAGGGGGCAGAGACTCGAAAACCGGCATCAAACCGGCTCCGCCCCCGATTTGGGCTTCGGAAGGGATTCTCTGCTCAATTTCCAATTACGATATTGGCGTCGGACAATGGGGAATCCCACCCAACAGCTCTCCAGTACCACAATGGAGTGTCTGATGTCTGGAGTGCGGTATGAACCCACAGCTTTCTGACACAGAAGCTTGTCTGCCAAGCCATAGCAGATGTCTTGCGCAAACGTGCATATTTTGTACCTGGTCACCTTCTGTTGTGCTTCCTCGCTACATTCAGGGCGTCACCATTTATTGTCCATCCAATGCTGCACTAGCGAGATGGTGTCATTCAAACGGTGAACTGAGGCCTGCCCTAGGGGAGCCACCCCTCAGCTCTCCTCTCTCATTTTCTCTCTCTCTCTGGATTTTGACTTTCTCTTCATCTGATTCCGATCATCCTATCCCTCTCAGGCCCTGTCTTCAGGCCTGTTTGGCCCTGTCTCCAACACCAGAGCTCATTGAGATTCACAAATAGATCTGGTCAATTTACTAGATGACAGTAACAGTTGGAGAAGGGCAGTGTAAATGTGAAGGGGCGTTTTAGAGATATCCGGCCTGCAGATGGGAACTGGCCCAAACCCGCTCATCAGTGTTAAATGCTATTTGGAAGCTTCAGCTAATCAATCCTTTTACCCTTCCCAACTTACCTCCCTTCCCCAATTCTTCCTCCCTGCAATAGTGCTCCTTCCCCCCATTTCCTTCATTCTTGTTTACCATTTCCCCTTCCCCAATACTTTTCCCTCCCTGATAATGTTCCCTCCACAACCTTTTCCGCTCCCTCAGCCATTCACCCACATCCTCAACCCCAGCCTTCTCCCAATCCTTAGCACAGTCCCCAATCCACAGCCCGTTCCCAACCCTTTCCCTTCCCTCAGCCCTTTATTCACACCCTCCCCTTCCCTTCCTCTCCCAATACTTCACTCCCCCCTCCCTTTCCTTTCCCCCAGCTCACACTCTCATGCTCCCTTTCCCTGCTCCCTTTCACCTTCTTTTTCTCCTTCCCCTCTTCAAGCCCTTGTGCCTCCTCTTCCGTCTCCCCATTCCTGCCATTTTCCGCCTCCCACATTCGTTTCCCCTCTTCTTTCCCTTCTCCCCTCTTTCCCCTTCCCCTCCCCTTCACCCTCTCCCAATCCTTCCCCCTCTCCAAAACTTCACCCTCCCCCAATCCTTCTCCCTCCCCAACCCTCCCCCTCCCCAAAGCCTTACTCCTCCGCCAATGGTAGAATGATGGAATCGGAGTTGAGAAAGATGCTGGAATTGGAGATGTTCAGTGGGTTGTTGCCTGGAAGACATTGTAGAGAAAGGGAGGTGGCGAGGTCGTGGGGGAACTTGAAAAACTGGATGATGAAATGCTGGACCTGGAGCTGAGATAGGCCAGTGAGCATGGGGAGTGGCCTTGAGGCTGTTCCACTGCACTCAGTGAGATCATAACTGGGCAGTTTTATTGAATCAATGATGCTGTCCGGGTGCCCACTCCAGAACTTTCCGACACGTCATCCCTGCTGTCCAAGGAAAGCAACAACCTTGTGTTTTGTGTTGCCAGTTGCCGTGGCGACCGTGAGATTCAAACTTTTAACCTCTTTCCTTGCCTTCTTTTACCACTCCCGACTGTCTGGCCAATATTACAGCGTCTCGCTCCCATGGCAACCAGTCCCCGAACGATGTCATTGACGTCTCGCCAACCCCCATTGCCCCCGGGTCCCGCCACCCCCGACAAACATGTTGTCGGTTCCCAGGCCAGGCCTCTCGGGCCTACTCGTGACTCGGACAGCCTCACTCACCCCGCTCACCACAACAACCCCCACTCGGCTCGCACCAGCGAGCTTGTATTTCATTTCTCTCTCATCACAAAAAACCTTCAGTGATAACTTTGACTGAGTTGCCCCCTCGGCGAACTCTGTTGGAATGAATGACCTTTCAGAAAATCAGCGTTGGCTGGAGAAAGATTTTTTTTCCATAATGACCTGGATTAAGCAGCTTTAAGGCATTATTTCGTTAAGAAATCATGTTTTGCAAATGTCTTTCATTCAGAATATTCAAAGCAAACAAAGGAGGGAAATATTTAAGCAGAAAAAAAAAATCTGTGACAAAGGAAACATTCCGTGGAGATGGGCCAAAGCAACAGTGCACAAAGCAACTGATAGAACAACAGGCTTTCCTTTTCTATTTCCATTTTTTTCGCTCCAACTTGGCTTGAAATTACTTTTGATCCTGTCAAGTGCAGGAGAGTTGAAATCTGGGGCAGAGACAGAAAGAGGGAGATAGAGATTGAGAGGAATAGAGACCGAGAGTGATGGAGACTAGATTGATAGAGAGACTGAGAGAGATGGAGACTAGATTGATAGAGAGACTGTGAGAGATAGAGATTATACAGAGAGACTGAGAGAGATAGAGACTAGATAGAGAGAGACTGATAGAGATAGAGACTAGATAGATAGACTGAGAGAGATAGAGACTAGATAGAGAGAGAGACTGATAGAGATAGAGACTAGATAGAGAGAGACTGATAGAGACTAGATAGCTAGATAGATTGAGAGAGACAGAGACTAGATAGAGAGAGACTGATAGAGATAGAGACTAGATAGAGAGAGAGACTGACGAGATAGAGACTAGATAGAGAGAGAGACTGATAGAGATAGAGAGTAGATAGAGAGAGAGAGACTGATAGAGACTAGATAGCTAGAGAGATTGAGAGAGACAGAGACTAGATAGAGAGAGAGACTGATAGAGATAGAGACTAGATAGCTAGAGAGACTGAGAGAGATAGAGACTAGATAGAGAGAGACTAATAGAGATAGAGATTAGATAGATAGAGAGACTGAGAGATAGACAGCCTGGAGAAGATAGAGATGAGAGATAGAGACTAGATAGATAGAGAGACTGATAGAGATAGAGACTAGATAGAGAGAGAGACTGAGAGAGATAGAGACTAGATAGAGAGAGAGACTGATAGAGATAGAGATTAGATAGATAGAGAGACTGAGAGATAGACAGCCTGAAGAAGATAGAGATGAGAGATAGAGACTAGATAGATAGAGAGACTGAGCGAGTCAGAGACTAGAGATATGGAGAGACTGAAAGAGATGTCGACTGGAGAGATATGAAAATTAAAATGAAAATCACTTATTGTCACGAGTAGGCCTCAATGAAGTTACTGTGAAAAACCCCTAGTCGCCACATTCCGGCGCCTGTCCGGGGCGGTTGATACGGGAATCGAACTGTGCTGCTGGCCTGCTTGGTCTGCTTTAAAAGCAGCGGTTTAGCCCAGTGATAGCCCAGATAGAGACTAGACACATAGAGACTGAGAAAGATAGGGACTTGAGAGAATGAGAGGCTGAGAAGCAGAGAGAATGAGAGAGATACAAACTGAGAAAGATAGAGACTGAGTGAGATTGAGACTGAGAGACTGAGAAACAGAGAGACTGAAATAGAGAGGTTGAGAGAATTAGAGACTGAGAGAGAGAGATAGAGACTGAGATAGATAAAGACTAGAGCAATAGAGACTAGAGAGGTAGAGAGGCTGCGAGAGAAAGAGACTGAAAGAGAAACTGAGTGAGATAGTGTGACTCAAGACTGAACGATGCAGACAGAATGAATGAGATAGACACTGAGCGAGTTCGTGAGAGAAAGATAGAGATTGAGAGGGATAGAGAGACTGATAGAGATAGAGAATAGAGAGGTGGAGAATAGAGAGATTGAGACAGATAGAGAGACTGAGAGAGATAGAGAATAGAGAGACTGAGACAGATAGAGAGACTGAGAGAGATAGAGAATAGAGAGGTGGAGAATAGAGAGACTGAGACAGATAGAGAGACTGAGAGAGATAGAGAATAGAGAGACTGAGACAGAGAGAGAGACTGAGAGAAATAGATTGATTGAAAGAGGGATTGACTGAGATATAGAGGCTGAGGGAGATGGAGAGCTCTTTATTCTTTAGGGTTTTAGACAAGGGTGGTTTCATGACCTGTACAGGCTTGGAGGGCCGGAGGGCCTGTTCCTCTGCTCCAATGTTCATTGTTCTTTGAAAGAGTCAAGAGAATTAGAGGAATAGAGAGACTGAGCGAGAGAGAGACTGAGAGAATGAGAGGGACTGAGACAGTTAGAGCGATTGAGAAAGATATAGATACAGAGAGAAAGAGACAGAGAGAGACTGAGAGAGATTGAGGGGGAGAGTCTGAGAGAGATAGAGACAGAGAGTTAGAGAGACTGAGAGAGATAGAGCCTGAGAAAGACTGAGAGATATAGAGACTGAGAGAAGGACTGAGAATGATAGAGAGACAGAGATTGAGAGAATGAGTGAACTACAGAAACTGATAGAGAAGAAGCCCTGGGAGACAGAGACAGAAAGAATGGAAACTGTGAGAGGTAGAGAGACAGAGAGAGATCGACAGACCAACGAGATAGAGAGACTGAATGAAGGACTGAGAGAGATCAACAGACTGAAAGAGAGATTGACTGAGATAGAACTGAGGGAAATAGAGAGTAGAGAATAGAGACTGAAAGAAGCAGAGAGAGTTAGAGAACTGGAGATACTGAGCGTGATAGAGAGAGAAGGCGCGATTCTCCCAACGGGAGACTAAGTGCCGACGCCGGAGTGAAACCGGAGTGTTTCACTCCGGCGTCGGAGGCCGCTCCTCGCCCCCTATTCTCCCCCCCCCCGGTGGGCTAGGAGTGGCGGCGCGTGAATTCCGAGCGCCCGGCCTTGACGCTTGCGTCAAAGCGGCGCGCCGGGAATGACGCGGTCGGCGGCGCTGAAGTGACGTCAGCTGTGCATGCGCGGTTGCCGTCTTCCCCTCTGCTGCCCCGCAAGACATGGTGGCTTGATCTTGCGGGGCAGCGGAGGGAAAAGTCTTTTAGAGACGCCGGCCCGATGATCGGTGCCCACCGATCGCGGGCCAGACATCTGTTGAGCACGCCCGTGATGCTCGATCCTCCCTCCGCCCACCACAGGCCCCACACACAGCGGTTGCGCTCTGTTCACACCGGCAGTGACCAGGTGTGGTTGGCGCCGGCGTGAACCGGTCGGGTTCGGCAGGCCGCTCGGCCCATCCAGGCTGGAGAATCGCCGGTCGCCGTGAGAAACGGCGAGCGGCGATTCTCCGAGCGGCCTGTCGAAAAACGCGACACCCCATTTTTGGGGGGGTGGGAGAATCGCGGGGGGTGCCAGGGCGGCGTGGCGTGATTCGCCTGGCCCTCCCGCGATTCTCTCACCTGGCTTGGAGTGCGGAGAATCGCACCCAGAGAGTCTGAGAGGGTGAGAGAACACCAAGAGAAAGAGACTGAGATGGAAAATGGCAGAGAGAGACTGAGAGAGATAGAGACTGAGAGAGAGAAAGAAAAAGAGAGGGACAGAGAGAGTGAGATAGATAAAGACTGAGAGAAAGACTGTGTAAGAGAGAGTCTGAAGGAGATAGGGAGACTAGAGAGTTAGAGAGATTGATAGAGGGACTTTTAAAAAAAATTCTGGGATGTGGGCGTCGCTGGTTAGGCCAACATTTATTGTCCATCCCTAGTTACCTTCAGAAGGTGGTGGTGAGCTGCCTTCTTGAACCGCTGTGGTCCCTGAGATGCAGGTACACCCACAGTGCTGTTAGGGAGGTAGTTCCAGAATGTTGTCCCAGCAACAGTGAAGGAACGGCCGATATATTTCCAAGTCAGGGTGGTGAGTGACTTGGAGGAGAACCTCCAGGTGGTGGGGTTCCCAGGTATCTATAAGACCAAAAGACCAAAAGACATAGGAACAGAATTAGGCCACTCGGCCCATCGTGTCTGCTCTGCCATTCAATCATGGCAGATATGTTTTCATCCCCATTCTCCTGCCTTCTCCCCATAACCCCTGATCCCCTTATTAATCAAGAACCTGTCTATCTCTGTCTTAAAGACATCTGTTGCTCTTGTCCTTCTAGATGGTAGTGGCCATGGGTTTGGAAGGTGGTGTCTGAGGACAATTGGATTCAGCGATGGTGAAAGTGATTCTAGAGAGATAGAGAGACTGAAAGAGATGGAGTGACTGAGAGGTGGAGAGACTGAAATAGAGAGACTGAGTGTGATGGAGACAAAGAGAGATAGAGAGACTAAGTGAGATAGAGACTGAGACAGTTAGAAACTAAGAAGATAAGCACTTGAGAGATAGAGAGACTGAGAGTGAAAGAGAGATTGAGGGCGATAGAGACTAGAGAGAGACTAAGATAAAGAGAGACCGAAAGAGGCAGAGAGAATGATAGAGAGATAGAGATACTGAGAGATAGGGGGCGGGATTCTCTCCGCCCACGCCGGTTCGGAGAATCGCCAGGCCGGGCGTGAATCACGCGACCCCACCCGACGCAGGTCCGCAGATTCTCCGGTCACCGGAGAATTGGTGCCATTGGCGTTGGCGCAGTCGGCACGCCGCGGGTCAGGGCCGCTCTAATCGGCCCCCCCCCCCGGCGATTCTCCGCCCGGGATGGCCGCCCAAAAAGGCCCGAGTCCCGCCGGCGCCGTTCACATCTGGTCTTACCCGGCGGGACCTCGGCATCCATCCTATCGAGGGCGGCCTGGAGGGGGTGGAGGGGCGGGGGTGTAGGGGTGGTCCGACCCCACGGGGGGGGGGGGGGGGGGTTCCGGGGTGGCCTGGTCTGAGATCGGGGCCTACTGATCGGCGGGTCGGCCTCTCCTGGGGCTGGTTTAGCTCACTAGGCTAAATCGCCGGCTTTGAAAGCAGACCAAGGCAAGCCAGCAGCACGGTTCAATTCCCGTACCAGCCTCCCCGAACAGGCGCCGGAATGTGGCGACTAGGGGCTTTTCACAGTAACTTCATTGAAGCCTACTCGTGACAATAAGCAGTTTTCATTTTTCATTTCATTTCCTGATGGGGGACCTCTTTTGCTCTGCGCCGGCCCCTGTAGCCCTACGCCATGTTGCGTCAGGGACGGCGCGGAGAAGGAAGCCACCGCGCATGCGGCATTCGCGCCAGTCGCAGCGCGCATGCGCAGACCCGCGGCACCCATTTGACTGCAGCATTGGCAGCTGGAATAGTGTGGGTCGCCCCAGTGCCGTACTGGCCTCCTGTCGGGCAGAGGATCACTACACATAGCGGTCTGATGACGCCGTCAAACTCTCCAGTTTTACGACGGCGTTAACACTCTGCCGTCAGATGGGAAAATCCCTCCCAGGGAGCCTGAGAGAGATAGAGAGACTGAGAGGGATAGAGAGACTGAGAGGGACAGAGACTGGTGAGACAGAGAGACAGTGAGATAGACTGAGAGGTAGAGAGATTGAGATGCAGAGAGGTTTTATTCAAATCACTAGCTTGCAAAGCAAACCTGTTGGGCTTTAACCTGGTGTTGTAAGACTTCTTACTGTGCTCACCCCAGTCCAATGCCGGCATCTCCACATCAGAGATGCAGGGAGATTGAGAGAGATAGAGCGACTCAGGGAGATAGGGAGACAGCACATCCTCCCCGTGTGTGCGTGGGTTTCCTCCGAGTACTCCGGTTTCCTCCCACAAGTCCCAAAAGACGTGCTGTTAGGTGAACTGGACATTCTGAATTCTCCCTTGGTGTACCCGAACAGGGGCCGGAATGTGGTGACTAGGGGCTTTTCACAGTAACTTCATTGCAGTGTTAATGGAAGCCTACTTGTGACAATAATAAAGATGAAACCAGTACTGTCACCCCTCTCTTTTCCTTATCTTTCCTAAACACCTTTTGCATACAAACGTATGAATTAGGAGCAGGAGTCGGCCATTCGGCCCCTCAAGGGTGATCATTTAATAGGATCATGGTTGACTTAATTTTAACCTCAGCGTCACATTTCCGCCCATCCCGGTAACCTTCCACCCTCTTGCTTATCAATAATCTATCTATTTTTGCTTAAAGATAACCAAAGTCTATCTTGACCACTGTTTGAGGGAATGAATTTCAAAGCCTCACAACCCCCTCAGAGAAAGAGCTTTTTCCTCATTTTTTGGCTTATTTTTAAACAGTGTCCCCCGAGTTCTAGATTCTTCCACACGAGGAAACATCCTCTCCACATCCACCCTGGCTAGGCCCCTCAGGATCTGATATCTTTCCATCAAGTCACCTCTTACTCTTCTGAACTCCAGCGGATACAAACTTAGCCTATCCAACCTTTCTTCAAAGACAAACTTCCCATTCCTGTCTTTAGCCTGGGAAACCTTCTCGGAACTGCTTCCAATGCATTTGCATCCTTCCTTACACTGTACACAATACTCCGATCTGGTCTCACCAACACCCTGTGTAACTGAAGCATAATCTCCCGACTTTTGCATTCAATTCCCCTCACAATGAACTATAGCATTCAATTTGCTTTCCTAATTACTTGCTGTATCTTTTATGATTCGTGCACTGGGCGGCCTAGGTCCCTCTACATCTCAGACTCTGTGATCTCTCACCATTTAGGAAATTAACTTCTCTTTTATTCTTCCTGCCAAAATGGACCACCTTGCATTTTCCCACATTATACTCCATTTGTCAGATCGTGGCCACTCGTCTAACCTATCAATAACCTGTTGTGGCCTCCTTTTGTCCTCTTCACAACTTAATCCAGGAATATTTAGTGTCCGGTCCTAATCTCCTTTGAACCAGCTCTCTGTTGTAGCCATAATGTCATCCATTCACACCTCAATCTGTGCCTGTAACTCCCCAATCTTATTAAACACACTCCATGCATTCACATCGGTGCACTAAAAGCCTGATTTAGACTGTATTGCTTTCTCCCTCACTCCCATTTATTAATTTACTATGCTCCAATCTAGTCCCCTCTCTGCCAGTGTCGTTTGCACCTTGGTGCTCTGCTCTGATGTTATCTCCCAGTTCCCACACCCCTGCAGAGTTAGTTCAAACCGATGGCAGAAAGGTCCACCTCTCCCCCTGACTATCCGCGGTGCCATGGGGCTTGGCTCTGCTGAACGTCCCCAGATGAATCATCATTCTCATCAGTATTCAGGATATTGGCTGGAGAGTGGGATGGACTCAGCGGACTCCTGCTCTACAGTCCGGCGGTGACCCATTCCCTCTCTCCTGAGAGAGTTAGAGAAATGCACCCCCTTTTGGTGGCACCTTCTGCTGTAAAGTGGTTGAGTTAAAGGTCCCACAGGATGAAGGAAAATGTTCAAGCCAAGTACAGGGATTTGGGGAGTGAGAGGGCAGAGAGATCAGAAAGGGAGGAGGGTTAGAACTGCTGCCTCACAGCGCCGGAGACCCGGGTTCAATTCCTGCCTTGGGTTACTGTCTGTGTGCAGTTTGCACATTCTCCCCGTGTTTGCCTGGGTCTCCTCCGGGTGATCTGGTTTCCTCCCACAGTCCAAAACTTTAAAAAAAAAATTTTTTTTTTTGTTTATGTTGGCTGGGTCAGCTTTAATTGTCCATCCCTGGGGGCATTTAAGAATCAATCACATTGCTGTGGGTCTGGAGTCACATGTAGGCCAGACCAGGTAAGGACGGCAGATTTCCTTCCCTAAAGGACATTAGTGAACCAGCTGGGTTTTTACAACATGGTTTTATCGTCACCTTTTAGGCTTTTAATTCCTGATTTTATTGAAATTCAAATTTCACTATCTGCCACCACCTGCCTGACTCTGGGTCTCTGGATTACTAGTCCAACAATAATACCACTATGCCTCGGAATGAGCCCGAGATTTGATTTAAAATATGCAGGTTAGATGGATTGGCCATGCTAAAAATTGCCCCTTAGTGTTTGAAGATGTGCAAGTTATCTGGAGTTACAGGGACAGGGTGGGGAATGGACCTAAGTAGGGTGCTCGTTCAGAGGATCAGTGGGGGGCGGGACTCTCCGATCCTGGGGCTAAGTTTTGACGCCGTCGCAAATGTCGGACAGTTTTATGACGGCACCCACAGGCCCCATGATCAGCGATCCTGCGCCGCACAGGGGGCTAGCACGGCATTGGAGGGCCTGACGCTGCGCCAGCTGCCGGTCCGGGCGTCAGAACGGGCACCGTGAGTCCGTGCATGCGTGCTACAGCCGGCGCGAGTTCGCGCATGCGCGTGGGCTGTCTGCTCCGTGCCAGCCCCGACGCAACATGGGGGAGAACTACATGGGCCTGGCGCGGAGGAACGTAGGCCCCACCAGCATAAGCCCGCGGAGGCTCCCCCCCCGGGGTCGGATCCCCCCTCCTCTCCACCAGGCTGTCCCCCGCAACATGAATGGTGAGGTCCCGCCGGGTAGGACCACATGAGAACGGCGCCGACAGGACTCGGCCTAACTCGGTGGGCACTCGGCCCATCGCGCTGGGAGAATCGCCGGAGGGGCCGCTTTCAATGGCCCCCGAATGGCACCACACCGACTGCCGGCGCCAATGACGATGAGTCTCCGGTCCAAAAGAATTGGCAGACCGGCGTCGGAGCGGCGTCGCGCGGATTGCGGCCCCCCCCCCCCCACCGGCGATTCATCCGACCCGGTATGGGGTCGGATAATCCTTCCCCTCATTGGCCAAATGGCCTCCCTCTGCACTTCAAGAATTCTATACATCTGATGGAGAGATTCAGAATGATCGAGAGATTTGATAGATTCCAGAGATTTTGAATAAATGAAGGATTCAGGCTATGCGAGAGATATGGGATGATTGAGAGTTCGAATGATTAAGAGGTTCGGATTGGGAGATGCAGAGTGATCACAAGTTTCGGAGTGATCGGGAGATTCGGAGTGCTTGGGGGATTCAGAGTGATCGGGAGATTCGCAGTGATCGGGAGATTCGGAGTAATCGGGAGATTCAGAGTGGTCGGGAGATTCAGAGTGATCGCGTGATTTGGTGTGATCGGGAGATTCGAAGTGATCGGGAGATTCAGAGTGATCGGGAGATTCGGAGCGATCGGGAGATTTGGTGTGATCGGGAGATTCCGAGTGATCGCGAGTTTCGAAGTGATCGGGAGATTCGAAGTGATCGGAGATTCAGAGTGATGGGAGATTCAGAGTGATCGGGAGATTCAGAGTGATCGGGAGATTCGGAGTGATAGGGAGATTCAGAGTGATCGGGAGATTCGGAGTGATAGGGAGATTCGGAGAGATGGGGAGATTCAGAGTGATCGGGAGATTCAGAGTGATCGCGAGATTCAGAATGATGCGGAGATTCTGAGTGATTGGGTGATTCGGAGTGATCAGGAGATTAGGAGTGATCGGGAGATTCAGAGTGATCGTGAGATTCAAAGTGATCGGGAGATTCGAAGTGATCGGAGATTCAGAGTGATTGGGAGATTCAGAGTGATCAGGAGATTCGGCGTGATCGGGAGATTCAAAGTGATCGGGAGATTCAGAGTGATCGGGAGATTCGGCGTGATCGGGAGATTCGAAGTGATCGGGAGATTCGAAGTGAACGGAGATTCAGAGTGATCGGGAGATTAGGAGTGATCGGGAGATTCAGAGTGATCGGGAGATGAAAATGAAAATCGCTTATTGTCACGAGTAGGCTTCAATGAAGTTACTGTGAAAAGCCCCTAGTCGCCAAATTCCGGCGCCTGTCCGGGGAGGCTGGTATGGGGGATCGGGAGATTCGGCGTGATCGGGAGATGCAAAGTGATCGGGAGATTCGGAGTGATAGGGCGATTCGGAGCGATCAGGAGATTCAAAATGATCGGGAGATTCAAAGTGATCGGAGATTCAGAGTGATCGGGAGATTCAGAGTGATCGGGAGATTCGGCGTTATCGGGAGATTCAGAGTGATCGGAGATTCAGAGTGATCAGGAGATTCGGCGTTATCGGGAGATTCGAAGTGATCGGGAGATTCGAAATGATCGGGAGATTCGAAGTGATTGGGAGATTCAGAGTGATCGGGAGATTCGGCGTTATCGGGAGATTCGAAGTGATCGGGAGATTCAGAGTGATCGGAGATTCAGAGTGATCAGGAGATTTGGCGTGATCGGGAGATTCAGAGTGATCGGGAGATTCAGAGTGATCAGGAGATTCGGCGTGATCGGGAGATTCGAAGTGATCGGGAGATTCGAAGTGAACGGAGATTCAGAGTGATCGGGAGATTAGGAGTGATCGGGAGATTCGAAGTGATCGGGAGATTCGAAGCGATCGGGAGATTCAGAGTGATCGGGAGATTCGGCATTATCGGGAGATTCAGAGTGATCGGGAGATTCAGAGTGATCGGAGATTCAGAGTGATCAGGAGATTCGGCGTGATCGGGAGATTCAAAGTGATCGGGAGATTCAGAGTGATCGGGAGATTCGGCGTGATCGGGAGATTCGAAGTGATCGGGAGATTCGAAGTGAACGGAGATTCAGAGTGATCGGGAGATTAGGAGTGATCGGGAGATTCAGAGTGATCGGGAGATTCAGAGTGATTGGGAGATTCAGAGTGATCGGGAGATGAAAATGAAAATCGCTTATTGTCACGAGTAGGCTTCAATGAAGTTACTGTGAAAAGCCCCTAGTCGCCACATTCCGGCGCCTGTCCGGGGAGGCTGGTATGGGAGATCGGGAGATTCGGCGTGATCGGGAGATGCAAAGTGATCGGGAGATTCGGAGTGATAGGGCGATTCGGAGCGATCAGGAGATTCAAAATGATCGGGAGATTCGAAGTGATCGGAGATTCAGAGTGATCGGGAGATTCAGAGTGATCGGGAGATTCGGCGTTATCGGGAGATTCAGAGTGATCGGAGATTCAGAGTGATCAGGAGATTCGGCGTTATCGGGAGATTCGAAGTGATCGGGAGATTCGAAATGATCGGGAGATTCGAAGTGATTGGGAGATTCAGAGTGATCGGGAGATTCGGCGTTATCGGGAGATTCGAAGTGATCGGGAGATTCAGAGTGATCGGAGATTCAGAGTGATCAGGAGATTTGGCGTGATCGGGAGATTCAGAGTGATCGGGAGATTCAAAGTGATCGGGAGATTCAGAGTGATCAGGAGATTCGGCGTGATCGGGAGATTCGAAGTGATCGGGAGATTCGAAGTGAACGGAGAATCAGAGTGATCGGGAGATTCGGAGTGATCGGGAAATTCGGAGTGATAGGGAGATTCAGAGTGATCGGAAGTTTCGGAGTGATCGGAGATTGGCAGTGATCGGGAGATTCGGTGTAATCGGGAGATGCAGAGTGGTCGGGAGATTCAGAGTGATCGCGAGTTTCGAAGTGATCGGGAGATTCGAAGTGATCGGAGATTCAGAGTGATCGGGAGATTCAGAGTGATGGGGAGATTCAGAGTGATGGGGAGATTCAGAGTGATCGGGAGATTCAGAGTGATCGGGAGATTCGGAGTGATAGGGAGATTCAGATGATCGGGAGATTCGGAGTGATCAGAAGATTAGGAGTGATCGGGAGATTCAGAGTGATCGTGAGATTCAAAATGATCGGGAGGTTCGAAGTGATTGGAGAGTCAGAGTGATCGGGAGATGCAAAGTGATCGGGAGATTCGGAGTGATAAGGCGATTCGGAGCGATCGGGAGATTCAAAATGATCGGGAGATTCGAAGCGATCGGGAGATTCAGAGTGATCGGGAGATTCGGCATTATCGGGAGATTCGAAGTGATCGGGAGATTCAGAGTGATCGGAGATTCAGAGTGATCAGGAGATTCGGCGTGATCGGGAGATTCAGAGTGATCGGGAGATGCAAAGTGATCGGGAGATTCGGAGTGATAGGGAGATTCAGAGTGATCGGGAGTTTCGGAGTGATCGGAGATTGGCAGTAATCGGGAGACTCTAAGTGATCGGGAGATTCAGAGTGATCGGGAGATTCGGCGTTATCGGGAGATTCGAAGTGATCGGGAGATTCGAAGTGATTGGAGATTCAGAGTGATCAGGAGGTTCGGCGTTATCGGGAGATTCGAAGTGATCGGAGATTCAGAGTGATCGGGAGATTCAGAGTGATGGAGAGATTCAGAGTGATGGGGAGATTCAGAGTGATCGGGAGATTCGGAGTGATAGGGAGATTCAGATGATCGGGAGATTCGGAGTGATCAGAAGATTAGGAGTGATCGGGAGATTCAGAGTGATCGTGAGATTCAAAATGATCGGGAGGTTCGAAGTGATCGGAGAGTCAGAGTGATCGGGAGATGCAAAGTGATCGGGAGATTCGGAGTGATAATGCGATTCGGAGCGATCGGGAGATTCAAAATTATCGGGAGATTCGAAGCGATCGGGAGATTCAGAGTGATCGGGAGATTCGGCATTATCGGGAGATTCAAAGTGATCGGGAGATTCAGAGTGATCGGAGATTCAGAGTGATCAGGAGATTCGGCGTGATCGGGAGATTCAAAGTGATCGGGAGATTCAGAGTGATCGGGAGATTCGGCGTGATCGGGAGATTCGAAGTGATCGGGAGATTCGAAGTGAACGGAGATTCAGAGTGATCGGGAGATTAGGAGTGATCGGGAGATTCAGAGTGATCGGGAGATTCAGAGTGATTGGGAGATTCAGAGTGATCGGGAGATGAAAATGAAAATCGCTTATTGTCACGAGTAGGCTTCAATGAAGTTACTGTGAAAAGCCCCTAGTCGCCACATTCCGGCGCCTGTCCGGGGAGGCTGGTATGGGAGATCGGGAGATTCGGCGTGATCGGGAGATGCAAAGTGATCGGGAGATTCGGAGTGATAGGGCGATTCGGAGCGATCAGGAGATTCAAAATGATCGGGAGATTCGAAGTGATCGGAGATTCAGAGTGATCGGGAGATTCAGAGTGATCGGGAGATTCGGCGTTATCGGGAGATTCAGAGTGATCGGAGATTCAGAGTGATCAGGAGATTCGGCGTTATCGGGAGATTCGAAGTGATCGGGAGATTCGAAATGATCGGGAGATTCGAAGTGATTGGGAGATTCAGAGTGATCGGGAGATTCGGCGTTATCGGGAGATTCGAAGTGATCGGGAGATTCAGAGTGATCGGAGATTCAGAGTGATCAGGAGATTTGGCGTGATCGGGAGATTCAGAGTGATCGGGAGATTCAAAGTGATCGGGAGATTCAGAGTGATCAGGAGATTCGGCGTGATCGGGAGATTCGAAGTGATCGGGAGATTCGAAGTGAACGGAGATTCAGAGTGATCGGGAGATTAGGAGTGATCGGGAAATTCGGAGTGATAGGGAGATTCAGAGTGATCGGGAGTTTCGGAGTGATCGGAGATTGGCAGTGATCGGGAGATTCGGTGTAATCGGGAGATGCAGAGTGGTCGGGAGATTCAGAGTGATCGCGAGTTTCGAAGTGATCGGGAGATTCGAAGTGATCGGAGATTCAGAGTGATCGGGAGATTCAGAGTGATCGGGAGATTCAGAGTGATTGCGAGATTCAGAATGATGCGTAGATTCTGAGTGATCGGGAGATTCGGAGTGATCAGGAGATTCAGATGATCGGAGATCGTGAGTGATCAGAAGAGTAGGAGTGATCGGGAGATTCAGAGTGATCGTGAGATTCAAAATGATCGGAGGGTCGAAGTGATGGGAGAGTCAGAGTGATCGGGGAGATGCAAAGTGATCGGAGATTCGGAGTGATAAGGCGATTCGGAAGCGATCGGGAGATTCAAATGATCGGGAGATTCGAAGCGATCGGGAGATTCAGAGTGATCGGGAGATTCGGCATTATCGGGAGATTCGAAGTGATCGGGAGATTCAGAGTGATCGGAGATTCAGAGTGATCGGAGATTCAGAGTGATCAGGAGATTCGGCGTGATCGGGAG